>NC_069503.1:173685939-173985939 GCF_027579735.1 Bombina bombina | reverse complement strand
TTAAGGGAAAAACAATATTACTGTATACTGGTATAGGTACTGGTATAACAAGTCACCGGAAATACATTAAGGCAAAAACAATATTACTGTATACTATCCCTTTAAGTTATCTAATTTGCTTTGTTCTCTTGATATAATTTGTTGAATAGGATCCCATATGTTAACTAGCTCCCAGTAATGCATTTCTGCTTCTTCAACAAGGGTGAACTAGAGAATGATGGCGGTTTAGGGGTTAATAAGTTTAATTAGTGTTTATTTTAGGTTTAAGCAATAAAGAAGTCACCGTGATGAGAACAATCACTAGGCTTCTATAGGAGGCGCTTAACTCTTACATAAATGTATATATGGATGAAAAGATACATATACTTATGTAAAGGAGTATCGAATGACAATGGAACAAATATCAATATTTAGAACAATATATAACCACACAAAATATATTGGATTCTAAATGTAAAATACTATATTTTAGTTAAAAAAAATTATTAATACAAATCAATAATCTGGGCAAACCAGATCTGGAAAGTCCAGCAGATGTCCTCAAGTGTCCCCCAATACTTGAAAAGGCCGCTCTCTGTCTTCACCCAAAGGGCTGATGCAATTCTGTGATGTCAAAACAAAAACAAAAACAGAGGCGCCACATGTGTAGGTCAATAAAACCAAAACATCCAATAAAGGAGCAGAATAAGGGTACTCACAAAGGAGGCGGCAATCTCTCGTGCCAATAGGAGCAGGCTGGTTTTCAACAGCAAACCAGCTGGCTGTGTATGGATCTCCCCCAAATACGCTGGAAGTCTCTGTCTTCTGAATCCCAGACCAGTGCTCCTAATGATGATAACGATCTCCAGCCGAAACTGCAGTAGGAATAGGAGGAAGGGCTGTGCTGCCCTTAGGTTACTGATATGAGGATAGTCACACCAACACCAGACTTATGTAAAAGTATAAAATCAGTATTTTATTGTACAAAATAAAAATACCAAAAGGTATAACAAATTACAGCTGGGTGATGACGACCTATCTCCCCACAAGATACCATATAGCAAGATACAATATAGCGACGCGTTTCTCGGGGAACACCCCGTTTCCTCAGGCTTGTATATTCATTGTATGTATGGGTGCCCTTTATATAGGGTTCAGTAACCTAATGTTCAAATGAACCCTCCCCTTCCTTTACACAGATTATCCTATCACGTCCTTCCTTTCTCCATACTCCCAATTGTTGTGGTGGTGTTATGTCTAATTAATCAAATTTGTATGTTAAACCTATGTTGTCAAAATAAAAACCATTATTTGCCAAAATGTCTGTAGATATTTTAGGTTTAACTGTTTGATATGTGCTGATGAAATGTATGTGATTGCGCATGTGTTAGGTGTTTGTGAAGCCTTCTAGGGAGTTACACTGATTTTTTACTGTGTGCATGGGTTGCTGCGCCTGCTTATGTGTGGCGATACCGACTGGTGATGCCAGTTCTATGCTAGTTTATCGAAGTAGAAAAATTACAAAATGTCACAAATCAACGCACGTAACTTGTCTGCTGTGCCGGGTTTGTGACTGCTCCATTTGTGAAAAATTTGGCGACGCTGGTTTTTGTGCACGTCGCCAAGTATGTGATCGAGGTCCTTGAGTCCAGCTGATTAAGGCCTAATTTCCATTGAGGTGGTAAAGTTTGAAAACTGGTGGTAAAAACATGTGTCTCCATTAAAGTCTATGGAGTATTTTTATGTTACCACCAGTTTTCAAACTTTACCACTGAAATGGAAATTAGGCTTAAGTCTTCAACAAACAATACCAAAAGAAGAAAGCAAATTTTGATAAGAAAAGAACACTCGAAACTTGTAACTTGGAAATTGCATACCCTATCTGAATCATGAAAGTTTAATTTAGACTTCACTGCCCCTTTAAGTATGTGTTTAACTTTGCAGAGATTAAACACATAGCATTACAGAGTCACTAGTGTTAAAATGAACTGATTAGAGCATGTCATTTTTACAATGTAATGACGCTTTAATGTTTCCTTATCAATCATGGTACTAGAATATGTGATAAAAAACAATATTTTAAGAACACTTAAATATTGTTGCTTGACTATGTTTCCTGCGTCTATTTTCATTAAGTTGTACTTTTGCAAATCTAAATGTTTGCTTGCAAACTGCATACAAATGCAAATTTTCTGTATAAAACTGACTAGCACTTTTATTTTGTTAATTAAGCACTTAATAAAGCAATACATCTTGTAAGTCAACATAAATCAAGCTAAGCAACATAGTAAACAAAATCTATTTTTACTTTTGCACCTGTGCGCATTTAGAATTTTCTTCAGCTTTAAATGAGTTGGATACAGTATACATGTGCCTTATATCATGATGTTTTGACTGGTTTCACCTTATGCATTAATTTCTGCGTTATAAATACACTTCATCACAGACTCTTTAAATTATAACAATAATGTATAGCAGGAAGGGTATTTTTTCTCCATGTGAAAACACTCAAGAATTAACGTCAATGTATTATCTTGCTGACGTTTCATTTACAGAGGATGAACCTAAACTTTCAAAAAGTTATTCGTTGTTATAAATCAGGGAAATCCGCATATTAAAGGGACATGAAACTCAAAAATTGTCTTTCATGATTTAGGTAGAAAATACAATTTTAAACATCTTTCCAGTTTACTTTTGTTATAAAATTTGTTTCATTCTTTTGGTATCATTTGTTAAAGGAGCAGCAATGCACTGCTTGTTTCTAACTGAACATATGGGTGAGCCAATGACAATCGGTATATATATGCAGCCACCAATCAGCAGCTAGAACCTAGGTTCTTTGCTGCTCTTGAGCTTACCTAGATAAGGCTTTCAGCAAAGGATAACAAGAGAATAAAGCAAATTAAATAATAGAAATAAATTGCAAAGTTGTTTAAAATTGTATGCTCTGTCTAAATCATAAATGTCTAGTTATGACTTTACTGTCCCTTTAATTGTGATGTTATATTATTTACCAAATTCATTAATTTTACTAGTTCACTAGTTCACTGTGGTTCTTCTAAGGGATTGAATGGCACTGAGAAACAGCGCATTTCTCAGTGCTCATGGCAGAAATTAGATAGACTACTGCTGGTCTCAAATGTCTCATGCACTTCTCTATGGATTTTGTAAGCTCAGTGAAGGTGAATGAATGTTAAAAGCATGTTTGATGGGACTTCCGGTGGGCGGGCATAGAGAGAGGACGCATAGTGAACAGCTCCGTTCCTCAGACCAAAAGATTGGCATTAAACGTTGCCATAAACTGCCCTTAAAGCCGCTGTTCTTGGCAGGGTGACACCAGGACCTGCCCGACATTCACAGGCAAGGAGTTGCAACATCTACTCCCCCACCGGCGGAACACCTAGAAGAAGGAGGTGTAGTGAAGGAGATAGCTGACAGGGGAAACGAGCGAATCCAATCGCAGCATCACCCCTGGTCCCTGCCGTGGCCAGAATCTGCACACTGCTTGGTAAGGAGAATCCGCACATTGTTGAAGGAGACGAACCTTAGGGACCACAGCAGGGCCTCATAGGTTTAATCACGGTCCTCATTGCGGCCGCCATCTTGCCCCACACGCAGGTACTTTTAAGGATTGTGTCTTCCCGCCTTATAAGGGACATATCAATTACAGAATCTCCGCCATAGGAGAGGTACAAGAACTAAGAAGCATCTAGCTACGTTTTAATGACTGCACTTACTTATATTCTGTCAGCAGAGATATAGGACTTAGGGGGTACACGTGGCTCTTTTCATTTAAGCGCTACAACAGACTGGCAAGTCACCCATAAGGCAGATCTGGAACTTTGATAGCTAGAGTTTGTGCACATCTTGTATGGTGTCTGCTAGGGATTAGACATCTGTGGGAGTTAGGAGACCTCCGTGAAGGGAACAGAGAGAGAGAAAGACATTGAACAGTCTGGACAACACTACATAACAGCATATCCTGCAACTTTTCCACTCTCAATTCTTCCATGTTTTAATGCATAAGACTCTTCTAGAGTGGTGAGAATAACAACACAGCATAGCTAAAGGTTCAGAAGTCACTCTCTCATGATAAGGTATACATATCCAGCACTCAGCCTCATTAAGTGTGTCCCTACTATATCTGTAAAATCTGGCAGTTTATTGATGTGAACGCACTAGGCTATAACAGTCACCTCACTATAACTACTACAAATTAGCAAAGACACAAGATACACCCTACCAGGTGACAGTAATATAGGAGGCTCCTTCGTAGCCACAATTACAATTGCTTAGCTTACAGCAGGGCGCCAACTGCTGCCATTTACAGAGGGAATATATAAAACAACATCCCCTATGAAAGTTGATAAATACTTTAAGGTATCAGTGTTGCAGGCTATACCCATCATGGCTGGCAAACAACAGACTTCAGAAAGGAACAAGAAACATGCTGCAGAAATACACCCAGAGCCTACTTCCCCTGGCCAAGTGTCATTAGATCAGAACCAACTCAAGATCTTCTTCAGGACCTAAAAGCTTTCTTTCTACCTAAAATGGAGACACTGCAGGCGGGAATGGACACTCTTACTACTGAGATACGACAATACTCCACCAGACTTCAACATGCAGAGCAAAGGATATCCGATGTAGAGGACTCTCAACAAACATCTACCATAACCATGCAGCGTTTAGAATGCCATAATTCACTACTACAGGACAAACTGGACGACCTTGAAAATCGATCCCGTTGTAACAATCTAAGGATTGTGGGGGTCCCAGAGTCGATCAAAAACAAAGATCTCATGGAATTCACAGCCTATACATTACCCAAATTGCTAAAGATGAACCAGGAAACAATGCCGCTAAACATAAAGAGAGCACGCAGAATAGGCCCAGAGCAGCTACCAGCCAAACCTAACCAGAGACCACGACAAGTCATCTTCAAATTACTCAGATATCAAGAGAAGTTGGCGGTCCTAAAGGCATACAGATCCCAACCTGACCTACTCTATGAAGGCCACAAATTCCTAATTTTCCAGGACTTCTCCGCAGAGGTGACCAGAAAACGAAAGGAGTTCACCCCCCTCTGCTCCAGGCTACATTCCACGGGTCAACAAGCTTCTCTTCTTTACCCTGCCAAATTGAGGCTGATGACACCTGGAGGCCCCAAGCTTTTCCTGAATCCGCAACAGCTGCAGGAGTTCCTCAACGCTGAATCTAGCAATGGCGAGGTTTGAGAAGGGTATCCAGAATATGTTCATCCCCTCACCCTTTCCATCTTGTAGAATGGATATCAGGACTCAAAGACCACCATTATTGTTCAATTTAAGGACTAAGTATCTGTTCATATATGTTTCAGTTTTTGTTTCTATTGCTACTGCAACTTTGAAATTGCTTACACTTGAACCCCTCTGGGGTTTGTTATTAAGTTCCCTTTTACCCCATGTACCACACCCTGCCTTCCCATCCTTGAGTTTGTCTTGTTTGTACTCCCCTTTTCCCCCGCCCCCCTTCCCTCTGTTGCACCGTTGCTGCTCAATCTAAGGACTCAATATCTGTTCATACTTGTTTCAGTTTTCGTTTATATTGCCACTGTAACCCTGAAATTGTTTACACTTGAGCCCCTCTGGAGTTTCCCATAAGACACCTACCGAACTTATCTCTTACCTCTCAACACAATGACACACCCCCTTAAGATAGTATCCTGGAACGTCTGAGGTATTACATCCCCGGCCAAGCGCAGTATTATACTGCAACACCTAAAGCGTCTCCAAACAGATATTGCCCTCCTGCAGGAGACGCATCTTACAGAAGCAGAGCAATTAGAAATTAAAAAGCAGATGGGTAGTCGATGCCTACTACACTCCCACTGAGGGACTTAAAAGGGGAGTGGCCATATTGGTTAGAAAGGGACTGTCAGCCTGAATCAATCCCATCACAATAGACCTAAGGGGCAGATACATTATTGCTAGCCTACACCTAGGTAACCAAACATACACCATATGTAATGTTTACGGCCCTAACCAGCTAAGGCCGCAATTCTGGCATAACCTTCAGTCTACCCTAGCCTTGCATGCTGACAAACTATTACTGATGAGGGGCGACTTCAACCTAGCCCAAGACTTACCGCTAGACCGCAGGGTTGACACGCACACAAAAAGACAGGAAAAAATCTATGCTAAAAAGGGTAAAAAAGAAACAGCAACTATTACGGCTTTCAAAACATCACTTAGCCTCATTGATCCATGGCGTTCACGCCACCCGACCAGAAGAGACTTTACGTGCGTTTCCAAAACACATGGGACACTCTCACGCATTGACTGCTTCTTGTGTTCTAAGCAATTGTACGCACAGATCTCACAAACAGACATCTCAGACATAATAATCTCAGATCATGCACCCAAATGGCTACATCTAGGCCCTGGCCCAGCACTCCCACTCACGGGAGCTGGAAATTCCCAACCTACCTGTACCACAACATTGAGTTCAGGAAACACCTAAAAACCCAGTGGGAGGTATATCACAACTTCAACATCCAACATATTAATAACCCGGGTATATTCTGGGGGGCATCCAAGGCAGTTATGAGGGGACAAATTACTAGCTTCACTGCCCACTACAACGCCAAATGGAAAAGGTGGAAACCACAACCACTGCAGACGTAACAACAGCATACAACCAATATCTATCCCACCCCTCCCCCAAAAACAGAAGTAATTACTATGAGAAAAAGAAACTAAGAGAGAATGCCCTGTCTCAACAGGATCACCTCTTTCAAACACATAGAAAAGGCAAGTTCTACAGATTCCGAGATAAGACGGGGAGACTGTTAGCCAACATGGTAAAATTGACCAACCCTAAATCCATAATTCCCTCCATACATGCACAAGGGACATTCCTCTCAGACACTAAATCAATTACAGAGGAATTCCTGAACTTTTATACCACACTCTACACGGCTCAGCCATGCACATAAAATGACAGGGACCGATCTGGGGTCTGGTTGATCCCCCCTCCCTCAGTTCAGAAAATTTAGATCTCCTTAATGCTCCAATTCAAACATCGGAAGTCCTAAAAGCCATCAAAAAAGCCAAACTAGGTAAGACTCCGGGTCCCGACAAATTACCAATCGAATATTACAAGCTTCTACAAACAGAACTAAGCCCCCTACTGGCACAATCATTCTCAGCCTACCTAAGGGGCTCGGCAACCCCTCCAGCTGACTTCACTGACGCACTAATGTGCTTGATTCTGAAGCCGGATAGGGACCCAACGAGCCCTGCCTCCTATAGACCAATAGCACTTTTGAAAAATGAATATAAACTTTTCACAGCCATATTGGCAAACAGACTAGCCACTGTACTAGAAACAGTCATTCACAAAGATCAGACAGGTTTCATGAGACATCGCTCCTCAGTCACCAACATACGCAAAACATTGGCAGTTATAGATTACTACTGGCAGGGGAGTAACAGAAATAAAAATCAAAATAAATCTGGTACACTTCCGGAGGCATGTCTTCTCTCTGTCAACGCGGAAAAGGCATTTGCAGAGTTGAGTGGGATCATCTCCTGACCACTCTGGAAAAATTTGGCATCACTGGAGATTTCCTTAATTTTATACAAACATTATATCATAATCCACGCAATAATCAATATTAGTAAACGGAGAGGTGTCTCGCCCCTTTTCCCTTAAAAGAGGCACTAGACAGGGATGCCCTCTATCACCAGTAAATGGTGGAAACTTCCTAGCAAAATCACTAAACATCTTCTGCTTCAGGGCAATCCTACTTTTCTTCCGGGCATGACCACTCGAATGTTCGCCCTATGGGAGGAGAGGGGTCTAAGTGCAATCTTGCAACTAATAGATCCCCTAACCAACAAACCGTTTCCGTTAGTACATCTACAAGACAAATTCGACCTCCCTAGACACAGCATATTTGCATACCTCCAATCCACTCACTACGCCCGTAAACTGCTGTCTGAAGGACTTAGTGGTGGAACCACCACCCCAATAGACATCATCTGCGCTCTGACTAAACAAGGGTCACACTCTATCTCATACATTTACAGTCTAATCATTGAGAGCAAATCCACTGAAATCTTACAAAACCTAAGCGCCAAGTGGAAACGCAATATAGACCTTGACGTCAGTTAAGAGACTATCTCGGACAGTTTCAAACTAGCAGCTAGCAGCACACTAGCGATGACATACAGAGAGATGCACCTTAAATTCATTCACCTTAGCTACATTACCCCTCAACTGAGAGCCAAATGGGTTCCTGGCGCATTAGATGTCTGCCTTAAATGCTCCTCACCTAAACCAGACATCACGCATTTGTTCTGGTGCTGCCCCAAAATAACTCAGTACTGGGGTAAGATCCAGTACTGGTAAACGAAGATCTGTGGCACAACATTAGTCTTAACAATCCAGGATACTTTCTTCCTTAGGGGACATACACAGAGCACCTCACAGGACCGTTTTTTGAACACTGCCATCCTAATAGCCAAAAAGCTGATACTAAAACAATGGATTGTGAGCAAGCCACCGCACATAACACAATTCACCAGCTTACTGCACACACAACTGTTGGTCTAGCAGGAAGATGTTAGGGGAGACCTAGAGAGAAGAATCAAAGCCTTTTTCAAAAAATGGGAGCCCTATCTTTTGTCCCTACCTTCGAACATTTGCACACAGATATTGTCACCCTTCAACAACAGCACGTACCTCATGACAGAACGACTGAGAGGCAACTGGCCCATAAGAAACCTAGGTGACTCCTAACAACACCAACCTCTCTCCCCTCCCTTTCCCCCCCCCCCCATTCTCCCATCCTCAGGGATCTGTACATACAGAAAGCCATATTGCACTCCACAAAGGGCGGTCCGGGTGCCTGCTCCTCGTCCTCCTCGGAGATTCCAAGGCCACCCATCCTCTACAACCTCAGGAGTTGAACCCTGTTACATTATCATATGTTTTTGACTGTTTAAAACTTCTAGGAGCGTAGTGTGTCCCCTCCCCCCTTCTTCCCCTCGCCTTTCCTTCTTCCCCCCTCCCCCCTTTCCCCTCCCCCCCCCCTTAACACTCTCCAACCCACCCTCTCCCATTCCCATCTAGATGACCCTTCCCCCCCCCTGGTTACTCGTAAAAATCAAAACTGCCCGGGCGGGTGTTAGTCGCTTTGAGAATATACTTATTCAGCACCCACCACATGATGTAAGTTTCTTATCATGATGCCATCTCTGTGTAACCTGAATTGTCACCATTTCATGTACATTGTTTCTTTTCTCGTTGTGTTACACCCCTTTGTGATTTTCAACAAATAAAGTTATATTAAAAAAAAGCATGTTTGTTTTTCATTATGTGAATTCATTAACCTTTTAACGCCGTTATGCCGTTCTATTCCATCATAATTACACTGGGCTTTAAAGCCGTTATGATGGAATAGAACGTCATAACAAACGGCTGTCCTGAAGCCTTCTGTGCTTCTAGGACTTGATCGCGGTCTGGAGGGCGTTCCTAGGGTTGTAGGGACGCCCCCCAGATGCAAACCAATATTTGAAATCTCGCGATCGTATGCACGATCGCGTAGTTTCAATTTGTCTACATCGGAACAGGTATTCCGATGTAGGCACTTTCACCCTGTCACTAAAGGGTTAATCTGTAAAGTAGACAATCTTCTTGAGGCATGGGCAGTAAACTGCTCATTAAAGGGATATGAAACCCATGATTCAGAAAGAGCATACACTTTTAAACAACTTTACAATTTACTTCTTTTGTCTAATTTGCTTAGTTCTCTTAGTATCCTTTGTTAAAAAGTATACCTAGGTAGGCTCAGGAGCTGCTGATTGGTGGTTGCACAAATATGTCTCTTTTCATTGGCTTACTGATGTCTTCAGCTAGCTTCCAGTAGTGCATTGCAGCTCCTTCAGTAAAGGATACCAAGAAACAAAGCAAAATTGATAATATAAGTAAATTGAATAGCTGTTTATAAATGTAGTTCTATCTAAAAAGAAACATTTTCCACAACATATATATTGTTTTAAAGGGACATTCCGGTCAAAATTTAAAAGCACATACATTTATTACATCTTTGAATAGAAACATATTTGCAATAAACATGTATTAGCAAAAATGCTTTTAGTAAAAGCTATCACTGTTATAGTGTTAATATTTTTCTCTGCACGTGCATGTGAATCACAGCTGTATATTCTCAGTGTACCAGAATTTTAAATACTGCAGCTGTTAAGAGCACCAGTGGGGTTTGTAGCATGTCCGCAATTAACAAATTGAGTCCTTACCAGATGATACCAGCACCTTAGGCTCTCCGAGAAAGTGTTGTGTTTAAAATGCTGGTGCACGGTGCATACTTAAATACACTTTTGAAACAGCTGTAGCTTTTATTAGAAGCATTTTTGCTAATACGTGTATAGTAAAAAAATGCTTCTATTCAAAACTGAAATGCATCCATGTGGATTCCAATTTTGGCTGGAATGTCCCTTTAATGCAAAAGATGTTTAGCCGTCACCTCACAAGAGTCGCGCCCATACCACTAACATTTATTAAACTCCTATATGCTATGGCGCTCAGAGGGACAATAAAGTATCTTTTCTTCTTTACTGATTCTATAAAAGTGCATCAGGAGCGTAACTACAGGGATCTCACAGGACTTAACTGAGACTTAGCCTACCTGGGCTCTTCAGTCAGTTATGGAATCACTTCAACTCATTTGTACCCTATGAATACCAGGCTTACAAATCTATGGTTTGCTCTACAATATGATGGCAGGGTTTTCAAGATGGCTGCCCCAGTGTTCATGCACAGAAAAACCTTCCTCCATATTTGTACAGAACGGCTGCGTATCACTTCTGGCACAGCCTAACCAAGGGGGGAGGGTGACTCACATTGATAGAGAAGCACATCCTTTTTTTACCTAAGGCGTTTCTGTCTCAGCTTCTGCTTCAGTATTGTAGAAATGGGGGCCCCGCCACATCCTTTGCCCTATAGCCCAGCAAGGTGTAGTTATGCCCCTGAAGGGCATTTTTAAAGTACTTAAAGGGACAGTAAAGCCAAAATAAAACTTTCATGATTCAGATAGAACATGCAATGTTAAACAGCTTTCCAATTTACTTCTATTATAAAATTTGCTTCATTCTCTTGGTATCTTTTATTAAAGAGTAAAACAAGGTAGGCTCATAAGAGCTCAGGAGTGTGCATGTGTCTTTAGTACTTTATATCAGCAGTGTTTTGTAACATTGTATAACAAAAGTAAATTGGAAAGTTGTTTAAAATGTCATGCTCTATCCGAATCATGAAAGTTAAATTTTTTACTTTAATGTCCCTTTAAGTATTTTTTTTTTTTTTTTTAACGGGCGTTCCTATACAGACAATACAATTATATACACTTCCTGTTAGTTTAAAATCAATTTTAACAACTTTAATAACAATTTTGTTTGTTGCAAAAATATATTAACAAGTCTAAATACTAAATAGTGCTCTTAAACGTGTACAACAGACCACTTTGCACAATTGTTAAGTTTTATGTCCCTTTGAGTTTACAGTGTAAAAAAGTAGATAAATAGTTAATAAAATAGGGAGACACATCAGTTTATACGCTTAAGCAAGAACTAAAACCTCCACACTCCTATAGTGTACTTGCACATGCAGCAGAATTTATAGCATCATCGATCTTAAGGAGACAAGATTCAAACCTAATCAAAAGAAATCAATATTATGTAGCAAAGATTCTGCTCTGCAAAACAATGGCAGCATTTTTAGATTACTTTTTTTGTGTTGATATCAAAGCTGCACAATCACAGTCACCTAATGTAGAATGCTTGGAATTAGTATTTACATGAAAAGTTCTAATTAACATATTGTTTTGTAACTGCAACTAAAGACACTAATACGTTCTATGTAAGTGAATCAAATCATTCACGTTCTAGGGAGTGTGGGAGAAAAGACGTTTTTTTACACAAAAGCAAGGGCTCAATGTGATTTGGATTTCCAGTTAGACAAGAAAAATAGTCACTTACAGTCACTACAGTCTTTTCAGTCTCATCAGTCTGTATGTTATTTTATTCACCTAATCCACTTAAAGGGATATGAAACCCAAAATATTTTGTTTGTGATACAGACAGAGCCCACCATTTTAAAAAATGTTTACAATTTACTTTTATTATCAAATTTGCTTTGTTCCCATGATATTCTGTGTTGAAGAGATACTTAGGCCTTTATTTATCCAAAGGTCTTGCGGACCTGATCCGACAGCGCGGATCAGGTCCGCAAGACCTTGCTGAATACGGCGAGCAATACGCTCTCCGCATATAACATTGCACCAGCAGCTCACAAGAGCTGCTGGTGCAACGCCGCCCCCTGCTGACTCGCGGCCAATCGGCCACCAGCAGGGGGTGTCAATCAACCCGATCGTACTCGATCGGGTTGATTTCCGGCGATTCCTGTCCGCCTGCTCAGAGCAGGCGGACAGGGTTATGAAGCAGCGGTCTTCATAAGTTGTGTTTCTGGCGAGTCTGAAGACTTCCAGAAACACGGCCCTTCAAGCTCCATACGGAGCTTGATAAATATGGGCCTTAGGCAGGCATCTGGAACACTAAATGGCAGGAAATAGTGTTGTCATAATGTGCTCTTGCAAATGGATAACATTCTTGCAAAACTGCTGCCATATAGTGCACTCAAGTCAAAATTAAACTTTATTGATTCAGATAGAGCAGACAATTTTAAACAACTTTCCAATTTACTTCCATTAACAAAATGTGCTCAGTTTTTTATATTTACACACAGGGGGAGTGGAAATAGACAAAAATTTGAAATTTGTTAGAAAAAAATATACTACTCATCTGAAGTTCAGACTTAGGGGCCGGAATATCAAAGTGCGAGCGGACATGATCCGCTGTAGCGATCATGTCCGCCGCACATCGATTAATGCCGACAGCACACGCTGTCTGCATTTATCATTGTACAAGCATTTTACAAGAAATGTTTGTGCAATGCCACCCCCTGCAGATTTGCGGCCAATTGGCCCCTAGCAGGGGTGTCAATCAAACTGATCATATCCGATCGGGCTGATTGCTGTTCACTACCTCAGAGGTGGCAGACGAGTTAAGGAGCAGCGGTCTTAAGACCACTGCTTCTTAACTCCTGTTTCCGGCGAGCCCTAAGGCTCACGCGGAAACAGATGCATTGGGGCCGATTGACGGCTTGATAAATCATCCCCTACGTGCTATTACATTGTGTTTTTATCATGTATTTGTTGATTGTGCAAATCTACTGTATTGATAAAAGAAGTAAACTAGAAAGTTGTTTAAAATCGCATGCTCTATCAGCATCATGAAAGAAAATGTGGGTTTCATGTCCCTTTATGATCGCTGCCTCAGAGGTGGTTCCTCCAGTGGAAGATTTGTCCAGATTTGTCCAGCAATATCCTCAGCAAACAACCGGCCAGATTATGAGTTTTACGTTAGGAGCTATGCGGTGCTAACAAGCAGTTTTCTCTCACCGCTCACTTACCTGCAGTGCTGGTATTACAGGTTTTTATAAACCCGGCGTTAAAAGACAAGAAGTGAGCGTAGAGCAAAATTGTGCTCATTACCGCACTTCAATACCAGCGCTGCTTAAGTCAGCAGTGAGCTGGTTGTACGTGCTCGTGCACGATCTCCCCATAGACATCAATGGGGAGAGCCAGCTGAGAAAAAGTCTAACACCTGCAAAAAAGCAGCGTAAAACCCAGTAACGCAGCCCCATTGATTCCTATGGGGAAACACATTTTATGTTTAAACAAAGACACACTGTTGCAAAAACTGTGTATTTGAGCCATAAGACATGTAATCACTTTCAGCTGTGTGCAACCAAAACAGACTGTTATATTTTTTCTTTTCAAATCGGTTTATAGTCTCGCATGTATTGTTGCCACAACCTAGTTATCTACAGGAATCAAATTGTTGCAAAGTTCTTACTGGTAACACTCTAATAACCGGGTACATATAGAGTGTTAACTGTGTATGTATTCAGCTGAGTTAGTTTTACACATGCATTATTGGGTATTATATCTCTCCTTTGTAGGTAAATATACGTTCAGGTAACCTCCAAAACTTTCAGTATTCCAGTATATTATATTGTATCACAGGTACATAACATGAAAATATATTGGTGGTCTCGAACTGACTTTATGCAATGGTAAAGACTTCACCCCAGGTTACTCACGGTTATCCGGCCCCACTATGCGGGTTGTTAGAAAGTGTTCAGGCACTCCTCCTTCTAACCAGACAGCCGTTATCCAGTACAGAACTAGTAGCTTAAAAGATCTCCGCGGTGTATCTCACACACCAAAAAAGAATCCAATATTACCACAAATTGCGAAGAAATAAGCATTCATAGACCGAGCTAAATCAACACTGTGTATTTATTGTCACATCGAAAAAACAAAGGTTCCACCACTCCACACACTACAGCTACATCCAACGCGTTTCCTGCTGCTAAACAGCACTTCGTCAGGGATACTCACAGCTGTCTGATTGCACCTTTTATTAGGCTCACCATTCATTCCCAGAATTTAAAGGTATACTACCGCTTATATATTTAGCGGCATGTTTATAACGTATACGCCATTCAGTCTGGTGCATCAGTATCACATTACAATATATAAAATAACAATCTTAAATTTATATGTTACGAGTACATTGTATCTAAAAATATAGTTAGAAAAATTAAACACATAAGTTGGGAGAAAAACAGCTAATGCTATATAAACAAATACTTTTGCTGCATCAGCATTTCATATACCACTGAGCTATTACATAGGTCACAAATACAAGGTCATATTTCAAATATAGGTATAAACATGTATTCAGGACTCAGCACAATATAATGGTGATTTATTACAATACCATAGGTAACCTCTGGTAATAATAGTATTTGGGATAACTTATCACCTTTGTCTATTGATAGTTTTATTTACATATTTATCCTCCTAAGGAGAAAAATTGGAATACTATTAACTATCGATTACATCTCAGTTACCTATATAAAGTTTTACATCTGAGTTCTCGTTTATGCCCAAAGGACTCCCTGTCTTTAAGGTATAAATCCAATACACTTCTCTCCTATTAAGCGTCTGAGACCTATTACCACCTGTATTTAGTTTGGGCACATGATCAATACCTTGAAATGAGAATAAAGTATTGATATATTTTAGTTCACTTATATCAAAATTATCATTCCTTCTATGTTGGGCAAAATGTTTTGCCACAGGTGTCTTTGGCACCTCACTCTCAAGGGACAACAGGTGCTCTCTCACTCTATCCTTTAGCATACGTGTCGTTCTACCAGTGTATTGAAAAAAACAGAGTTTACAAGTGATAAGATACACTATATATCTGGAATTACAGTTAAGGTGATGGTTCACCATGTACATATTACCTGTTACTGTAGAGTTAAAAGTATCACTCCTAACCAGGTATTTGCATGATTTGCATGGTGTGCCACCACATCTATAGTTCCCATTTTTCTTTTTAAGCCACATTCTATCGTCCTTTTTCTCTTTGATAGAAAAATTTCTTTTAAGATTATTCTCTATAGTTTCTGCTCTCCTTGATACACACCTAATCCCTTTATCTATGACTGTTTTTAATTTAGGATCATTTCTTAATAGTGGGCTAAATTTCTGAATAATTTTACAGATTTCTGAATATTGTCTGCTATATTTAGTGGAAAAAGTTAACCTATCCATATTTCCTAAAGTTTCATCCTGTTTGTTTTTATCCTGCAATAAAGATTTCCTGTCCATGGCCTTAACCTCTTCCATAGTTATACTGAAAGTTTTGGAGGTTACCTGAACGTATATTTACCTACAAAGGAGAGATATAATACCCAATAATGCATGTGTAAAACTAACTCAGCTGAATACATACACAGTTAACACTCTATATGTACCCGGTTATTAGAGTGTTACCAGTAAGAACTTTGCAACAATTTGATTCCTGTAGATAACTAGGTTGTGGCAACAATACATGCGAGACTATAAACCGATTTGAAAAGAAAAAATATAACAGTCTGTTTTGGTTGCACACAGCTGAAAGTGATTACATGTCTTATGGCTCAAATACACAGTTTTTGCAACAGTGTGTCTTTGTTTAAAGTGAAATTCTCAAATTGCATATTATACTGTGACAAGTCAAGTGCATAGCGCATAAGATAATATTTTGAAGCCATGGATCAGGAAGAAATTGTAAATAGACGAGCAAAACTTGATTTACTTATTAAAGGGGACACCACTCCTAAACACACACCTGTAGATTTGAGCACATTGTTTTCTATGAAAGAAAAATTAACCATTAAGGAACTAAAGACATGGTGGGAAATGGAATTTTTACAACTATATATAAATGAGGCCTCAGAATGAAAAAGTACCCAGCAGCAGAAAAAATGGATGTGGTTTTTATGAAAGAATGGAATCAGAACCTAACTGATTGCTCTGTGATTCTTATGAAACAACTACTAAAGAAAAGAACAGAGGAAAGAGAAACCACTCTATGTGAGCTAGCTGAGATACAAACACAGATTGATGACCTTAAAGAGGATGAGAGATTTGAAGACTATATGAAACAACTAAAAGATACAACTGAAAGAATTGACAATGAAGTGGTCACAAGAAAATTGGGCAAATATCAAAGAGACTGTAAGGACTATGACTTAGATATAGTTTATAGTTGGAACACCAGTACTCAGCAGAATAAAAGAAGAAGTCATCAGAATAAAAAGAATAAAGGAAAAAAGGCAGAAGGAGACATGTCCAGTAATAAAAAGGAAGTACAAAGAAAAGTTACTTTTTCAAGTGCAGAGGGCAGTTCATATGCATACAGTCCAAGATCATCTACACCCATGAGTGAGGAAAATAATGAAAGAGATAATTCTCTAGGAGCAAGACCTAAAGAAAAAATGGAACACAGATCACTGGTCGATTTGGGAATTACCCCTAACATGTCCGGCCACGAGCATAAAGTAAAAGATGGAGACCCAAAAAGAATAAAAAAGAAAAAGGAAGAAGATCAGAAGGCGAAATATCCCAGCAGGCTGACCAGAGCAATGAGAGAAAAGAAGGATCAGAACTAGAGAGTATAATAAACTTATCATCTGTCCCATTAACCAATACACAGAAGATTGCACTCTCGAAGGGAATGGGTTTCTCTCCAACAAGAAATATGGACTTATTTGATACCATTGTTGACCTCAATAAGTTCGTGCGAAAGGTCACTTTAAAAAGGCATTTTTTTAATGAGGATCCATCTTCCATTTATGATAGTGAGATAGTGGATACGGGTACAGTTGAGAGTAATATAATGGGCACAGATATAGATTCACTAACATTTAATGAATTGTGTGATACCAACAGTTTAAGGATCTTAAGCAGTGAAAGCTTGAGATATGATCCTAATAATTTAAGTATTCCAAGCTCTACACAAAAAATAGGACACACAAGTAGTTTTTATCCTATACATGCAAGAGGGGATTTAATTGAGGTATTTCACGCAGTGGTGGAAGAAGAATTGACACAATTGTACAACACAAAAGTAAAAGATATACACACAAAAAAGAATAAAAGGGATAATTTGTCTCACCAGGAGAGAAAAGCACTAAAAGAAATTAGGGACAACACTAACATAGTAATTTCTAAATCTGATAAGGGTTGCACTATCGTGGTACAAGATAGGGAAGCATATGTATTGGAAGCTGAAAGGCAACTATCAGATGAAAATACATACCACAAATTGACATATAACCCTACAGAGCGTTTTAATAATGAGCTAAAAATATTGTTAGATGAAGGTGTTCACCAGGGTTTTTTGACACAAGCACAGGCAGAATGTTTAGTAAATGAGAGCCCTACAGTAACAGTATTTAAACATCTCCCTAAAGTTCATAAATGTGCATTTAAACCGCCAGGGAGGCCCATAATCTCCACTATAGGAACCATAGGAGAAAACCTAGGGAGATGGATTGACGAATTTCTACAACCCATAGTAAAAAGTTTACCAGGTTACCTTAGGGATACGAAACACTTACTACGTAAGGTGGAAGATCTAGGATGGGATAGTGAGTCACAGTTCTTAACTATAGACGTAGAATCGTTATATTCCTGTATACCGCATAGGGAGGGACTTAATGCTCTTAATGAAATGCTACATATGTATACTAAATTTGAGACGTGCTTTATTGAATATATTGTAGACATTGTTCAATTTCTTTTGACCCATAACTATTTTCTATTTGAGGGCTGCTTTTATGTACAATGTCAGGGCACGGCGATGGGGGCGAAATTCGCCCCCTCGTATGCTAACTTATATCTTGGATATTTTGAATTGAAGAAAATATTTACTACTAGTAATCCTTTTCAAAACCGTATTTTATTTTATACTAGATTTATAGATGATTTGCTAATAGTCTGGAAAAGTGGTGAATCAACTATAGAACAGTTTATGGGATATTTAAATGACAATAATAACAATCTGAGGTTTACATTTTTTTGCTCAGAGAAAAGTGTTGATTATCTAGATTTGACAATAAAAGGAGATATAGATAAAGGATGTATTACAACAGAAATATTTAGAAAAAAAACATCAAGCAATACCATACTTAGAGCAGATTCTGGCCATCCCTATAGTGTGAAAAAGGGAATCCCAAAAGGCCAGTTTATGCGTTTAAAACGTAATTGTAGTAGTGAAGAAAATTACTCTATACAAGCAAATATATTAAAGAATAGACTGATGGATAGGGGCTATAAGAAAAGGGATCTAGAAATAACTATGGAAGAGGTTAAGGCCATGGACAGGAAATCTTTATTGCAGGATAAAAACAAACAGGATGAAACTTTAGGAAATATGGATAGGTTAACTTTTTCCACTAAATATAGCAGACAATATTCAGAAATCTGTAAAATTATTCAGAAATTTAGCCCACTATTAAGAAATGATCCTAAATTAAAAACAGTCATAGATAAAGGGATTAGGTGTGTATCAAGGAGAGCAGAAACTATAGAGAATAATCTTAAAAGAAATTTTTCTATCAAAGAGAAAAAGGACGATAGAATGTGGCTTAAAAAGAAAAATGGGAACTATAGATGTGGTGGCACACCATGCAAATCATGCAAATACCTGGTTAGGAGTGATACTTTTAACTCTACAGTAACAGGTAATATGTACATGGTGAACCATCACCTTAACTGTAATTCCAGATATATAGTGTATCTTATCACTTGTAAACTCTGTTTTTTTCAATACACTGGTAGAATGACACGTATGCTAAAGGATAGAGTGAGAGAGCACCTGTTGTCCCTTGAGAGTGAGGTGCCAAAGACACCTGTGGCAAAACATTTTGCCCAACATAGAAGGAATGATAATTTTGATATAAGTGAACTAAAATATATCAATACTTTATTCTCATTTCAAGGTATTGATCATGTGCCCAAACTAAATACAGGTGGTAATAGGTCTCAGACGCTTAATAGGAGAGAAGTGTATTGGATTTATACCTTAAAGACAGGGAGTCCTTTGGGCATAAACGAGAACTCAGATGTAAAACTTTATATAGGTAACTGAGATGTAATCGATAGTTAATAGTATTCCAATTTTTCTCCTTAGGAGGATAAATATGTAAATAAAACTATCAATAGACAAAGGTGATAAGTTATCCCAAATACTATTATTACCAGAGGTTACCTATGGTATTGTAATAAATCACCATTATATTGTGCTGAGTCCTGAATACATGTTTATACCTATATTTGAAATATGCCCTTGTATTTGTGACCTATGTAATAGCTCAGTGGTATATGAAATGCTGATGCAGCAAAAGTATTTGTTTATATAGCATTAGCTGTTTTTCTCCCAACTTATGTGTTTAATTTTTCTAACTATATTTTTAGATACAATGTACTCGTAACATATAAATTTAAGATTGTTATTTTATATATTGTAATGTGATACTGATGCACCAGACTGAATGGCGTATACGTTATAAACATGCCGCTAAATATATAAGCGGTAGTATACCTTTAAATTCTGGGAATGAATGGTGAGCCTAATAAAAGGTGCAATCAGACAGCTGTGAGTATCCCTGACGAAGTGCTGTTTAGCAGCAGGAAACGCGTTGGATGTAGCTGTAGTGTGTGGAGTGGTGGAACCTTTGTTTTTTCGATGTGACAATAAATACACAGTGTTGATTTAGCTCGGTCTATGAATGCTTATTTCTTCGCAATTTGTGGTAATATTGCATTTTATGTTTACACCTAACACCCTAACATGAACCCCCGAATCTAAAAACCCCTAATCTTACACTTATTAACCCCTAATCTGCCGCCCCCGACATCGCCGACACCTACATTATACTTATTAAACCCTAATCTGCCGCTCCGGACATTGCCGCCACCTACATTATATTTATTAACCCCTAATCTGCTGCCCCCAACGTCGCCGCCACTATATTAAATTTACTAACCCCTAAACCTAAGTCTAACCCTAACCCTAACATCCCCTAACTTAAATATAATTTAAATAAATCTAAATAAAATTACTATCATTAACTACATTATTCCTATTTAAAACTAGATACTTACCTATAAAATAAACCCTAAGCTAGCTACAATATAACTAATAGAGGGTGTACCGCTCACTTTTTGGCCTCCCAGGACAGACTCATAATACCAGTCCCATAGAAAAAAGGGTTTACGAAGTTTACGTAAGTCGGTTTGCAGTAAGGCCAAAAAAGTGTGCGGTACACCTATACCTGCAAGACTCGTAATAGCAGCGGTAGTGAAAAAGCAGCGTAAGGACCTCTTAACGCTGCTTTTTCAGCTTAACGCAAATCTCGTAATCTAGCCGAACGTTTCCACCATAACCAGAATTCCCTGCTCCAGAAAAATGGGATCACCCCACTGGTCGTGTCTATAAAACTGGATGCACATTTTACCTGCTGGAGTGTATTTAAATTAAATTGTTTACAAATAGCTTATCTACCTTTATTTTGTCAATTGAAATAGCTGCATTTGCCAGTTGAAAGCACCAGCTATACTGAAAACTAGAATATTGCAATATTACCTGTATAAAAGCTATGAAACAAGAAACAGCAGCAGAAATCGAAATCACAGTAGGGGGTGTGAGAGTGAAAGCCCAGCTCATTTAAAAAGGTGTTCCTGCATCAGCTTGAATACAGTTAACACTAATCAGCCACTTGCCTGAGTACATTGACTGTTTAAGCATTTTTTTTTAATGCATGGCTGAGAAACTATTGAACCCCTCAATTACAGACACTAAAGGCAAACTCTGATAGAAAAATGGCATGCTTTAATTTCTTAAAGCACCTAATTTTCCTTCTGATAATGGCCAACTATGGGTCCGATTCCAATCTTTCTGCTTATCTGCTTCATGTTTTTCAAGTTCGAAATGATTACACCATTATATGTGTTCCATGGGTAAATTGGAAAGATTCTTAAAATTGTGTGCTCTTTCTGAATCATGAAAGTTTAATTTTGACTTGAGTGTCCCTTTAATTGAACCATTTCACACATATCTGTCTCACCACAGGAGAAACAAACTTTTACCTACAGACTTATTTAAGTATAACCAAACTGAAACTATTATTTTTACGGAACAAGCATTATATGCTATTATTATTATTTATGTATAAAGCGCCAACAGATTCCGCAGCGCTGTCCATGGGTACAAAGATAAAAGTACAACAGTGATACAATACAATGTAAGACACCAGACAAAATTAAATAAACAAATAAAGGGGGAATTGAGGGCCCTGTTCCTGTGGGAATTTACAATCTAGAAAGGTAGGAGGTTGAGAAACAGGAGGTGGGGACTGTAAAGATGATAATGATGTTAGTGTGGAGTTAGAAGAGGGCAACTATTAGGCAAGTAGAATTCATTTGTTATTGATTTGGTGATAGACTTCCTGAACGAATAGGTCTTTAGGGAGCATATAAAGGAGGAGAGGTTAGGGGAAAGTTACTAGGGAGTGGATTAGCTGTTTAGTAGTATTAGCACTCTGAAACGCAGGAATTTTGGAGATATTGCGTAGGTGGTTGCGACAGGATGAAGAGAGTAATTGGATGTGGGGTATGAAGGACAGATTGGAGTCAAGTGTAACTCCTAGGCATTTCCATCTGTTGTGTAAAGATGCTTTTAAAACATGGTCCCTCCACACCGCCAAAATGCACATTCACTGGCGATGGGCTTAGATTGTTGTTCAGTGATCCCTTTAGTTTCCTATGGAAGGCAGATTGCTCTCATTTGTAACATTTCACCCGGCATGAGCTTGGCGAGACTGGCGAGACTGAAATTACCATTTCTCGTGTCCCTGGCAGTCTTTTTACCATCAGGCCCCTAGTCTTATCTCATAGTAACACTAATGATTTCCTATTTGATGTTTGTTGGTACTACACAAGTTCTTGATAAGTGTAGCTTATGTGATCTGTCCCCCTCAGATGTTTTTGTGGCTCAGAAAAACATGGAAGAAGAAACTTGTAACTATAAAAGGCTGACATGTAGACTTCTCTTAGTGTCAGATTTCTTATTCAATGACACATTATAATGCAGATGTTTTTCAGTCACACATTTGCCTATTTATGATGAAGTTACTTTTTACCTCTGTGATTACCTTGTAAATAAGCCTCTGCAGAATGCCTATTTCAGTTCTTTTGACAGATTTGCATTTTAGCCATTCAGTGCCCTCATATAAGTAACGCCACGGGAGTGAGCACATTATCTATATGGCACACATGAAGTAACACATTTAGCTGTGAAAACTCAAATGCATTAAAATAAGAAGCGGCCTTCAGGGGCTTAGAAATAAGCATATGAGCCTACCTAGGTTTAGCTTTCAACTAAGAATACCAAGAGAACAAAGGAAATTTGATAGTAAAAGTAAATTGGAAAGTTGTTTAAAATTACATGCCCTTCAGCAGTCATCGTGAGAAAAAAAATAAAAATAAATTAAAAACAGGCCTAATATACATAGGTTGCTAGCTGTCCTGTAAACTTATCAGACACTTATAAGGCTAATTTAAGGAAGACAATAATAATAACATTTTTGTTACCCCTAATTTCCTATGTGGATACTGTTAGTTTATAAGAATAAATGGAGATAACAAATTATATAGAATCACCATCTTCAACTTAACTTCCATAACCAAGAAAAGGATACTAAGTACGATTTAAAAGAATGCTACGGTCTATAGGGGTTGGATAACGTGATTCAGCAGAGTCCTTGCTCATTGCAAAAATTACCATTTCTCTATAGTTTGAGAGTTTTCTATTTTCTTCCCCTTTTATTCCTCATTCTTTTCCCCCTTGCCTTTTCCTTTCCCCCCCCCCCCATTTTCCCCCTCTTTCCTATTCTTTCTTCCTTTCTTTTCCGCAGCAAATGTATTAACACTAGTCATATAGACTATAACCTAAGCCTATTATTACAATTGCAACCTATCAATATATGGAATATCTCCACCCGGACGAGAGAGCAGATGAGAGAGAAAAAAAAGGGGCCAATTACCAAATACCTAATAATACTATTTCTGTAGGGAAAAATCAGTTGATCAACTTCTCTAGGAGGAAATATCTTTATAAATTTAGACCATTTTTAAAAAAAAGAGGTTATCTCCCAGTCAGAATTCATATCTGTAGCCAACTGCTCAATAATAAACTGCTTTTTGATATAATTTTTGATTTCTGAGATAAAGGGAGCAAAACTAACATTCCATCTCTTAAAAATTAGATTTCTGGCTGCAAGTATTACTAAGTTTGTTGTTCTGGTTTCGCTTAATGATGAATTCTTATCCACAAAAAGATTATTTCTTTCAAGGAAAGTACAAAGGGAGTAATTTTAAGTATATTAAATAACCAAAATTCAATTTTATTTCCAAAATTGCAGAATTTTAGGGCATGACCAGACCATATGAATTAAATTTGGGGCCAGTAAGCTGCATTTTGGGCATTTATTAAAGTTTGTGTTATGCCACTTATAGCCTTTTTTCTGGGGTATAATAGGTCTGGTAAATTAGTTTTAAATAGGACTCTCTCCAAGTCTCAGAAAGTGTGGCGCGATAAAGCAAGGATAAGGAGCGAGTTATATGTTCAGTGAAATTAATAGTTTCAGAAGTAAGATTTACCCATTTATAAGCTATATTGGATAAGTTCAACTCTCCCGTTCATGAAACAAGATAAACATACCACGTGGAGATAGATAAATGACCCGCTTTGGTTAATACTGGCCAGTGATCAAATTTGCCCCATGACCAATTCCATGAGAATTTATTAACTAGCTGTGAAACGTAGCGCCTAGCCTGAAGATATGCAAAGAAATCACAATTTTCAAGATTAAATTCCTGTTTTAACTCTTCAAATGATTTAAGGCTAGATTACGAGTTTTGCGTTATGAGGGGTGCAGTGCTAACTTGCACGTTATTGTCACTGCTCACTAACAAACAGCACTGGTATTACAGGTTTTCATAAACCCGGCGTTATCAGGCAAGAAGTGACCGCAGAGCAAAATTGTGCTCCATACCGCACTCCAATACCAGAGCTGCTTAAGTCAGCAGTGAGCTGGTTTTACGTGCTCGTGCACGATTTCCCCATAGTCATCAATGGGGAGAGCTGGCTGAAAAAAAGCCCAACACCTGCAATAAAGCAGCGTAAAGCTCTGTAACGCAGCCCCATTGATTCCTATGGGGAAACTAAATTTATGTTTACACCTAACACCCTAACATGAACCCCGAGTCTAAACACCCCTAATCTTACACTCATTAACCCCTAATCTGCTGCCCCTTACATTGCCGCCACCTACATTATACTTATTAACCCCTAATCTGATGCCCCCAACATCGCCACCACATGCATTATACTTATTAACCCCTAATCTGCTGTCCCCAACGTCGCCGACACAAACATTATACTTATTAACCCCTAATCTCCCGCCCCCAATGTCGCTGCAACCTACCTACACTTATTAACCCCTAATCTGCCCCTCTAGACATCGCCACCACTATAATAAACATATTAACCCCTAAACCACCACACTCCCGTATCGCAAACACTAGTTAAATATTATTAACCCCTAATCTGCCGCCCCCAACGTCGCCGCCACTATACTAAATTTATAAACCCCTAAACCTAAGTCTAACCCTAACCCTAACACCCCCTAACTTAAATATAATTAAAATAAATCTAAATAAAACCTACTATTAATAACTAAATAATTCCCATTTAAAACTAAATACCTGTAAAATAAATCCTAAGCTTGCTACAATATAACTAATAGTTACATTGTAGCTAGCTTAGAGTTTATTTTTATTTTACATGCAAGTTTGTATTTATTTTAACTAGGTAGAATAGTTACTAAATAGTTATTAACTATTTACTAACTACCTAGTTAAAATAAATACAAATTTACCTGTAAAATATAACCTAACCTGTCTTACACTAACACCTAACATTACACTACAATTAAATAAAGTAAATTAATTAAATACAATTACCTAAATTACAAAAAAAACCCACTTAAATACACAAAATAAAAAACAAATTATCGGATATTTAAACTAATTACACCTAATCTAATAGCCCTATCGAAATAAAAAAGCCCTCCCCAAAATAAAAAAAACCTAGCCTAAACTAAATTACCAATAGCCCTTAAAAGGGCCTTTTGCGGGGCATTGACCCAAAGAAATCAGCTCTTTTACCTGTAAAAAAAAATACAAACAACCCCCCAAACACTAAAACCCACCTCCCACACAACCAACCCCCAAATAAAATCCTACCTAAAAAACCTAAGCTCCCCATTGCCCTGAAAAGGGCATTTGGATGGGCATTGCCCTTAAAAGGGCATTTAGCTCTATTGCTGCCCAAACTCTAATCTAAAATTAAAACCCACCCAATAAACCCTTAAAAAAACCTAACACTAACCCCCGAAGATCCACTTACAGTTTTGAAGACCGGACATCCATCTTAAACGAAGCTGGGAGAAGTCCTCAGCGAAGCGGCGAGAAGTCCTCAACAAAGCCAGGAGAAGTCTTCATCCAAGCCAGCAGAAGTGGTCCTCCAGACGGGCAGAAGTCTTCATCCAGACGGCATCTTCTATCTTCATCCATCCGGTGAGGAGCGGGTCCATCTTCAAGACATCCGGCGCAGAGCATCCTCTTCTTCCGACGACTAAAGACAAATGAAGGTTCCTTTAAATTACGTCATCCAAGATGGCGTCCCTTTAATTCGGATTGGCTGATAGAATTCTATCAGCCAATCAGAATTAAAGGGACGGACGTCATTTAGAGGAACCTTCATTCGCCTTTAGTCGCCTGAAGAAGAGGATGCTCCGCACCGGATATCTTGAAGATGGACCCGCTCCTTGCCAGATGGATGAAGATAGAAGATGCCGTCTGGATGAAGACTTCTGACCGTCTGGAGGACCACTTCTGCCGGCTTGGATGAAGACTTCTCCCGGCTTCGTTGAGGACTTCTTGCCGCTTCACTGAGGACTTCTCCTGGCTTCATTTAGGATGGATGTCTGGTCTTCAAAACTGTAAGTGGATCTTCGGGGGTTAGTGTTTGGGTTTTTTAAGGGTTTATTGGGTGGGTTTTAGTTTTAGATTAGGGTTTGGGCAGCAATAGAGCTAAATGCCCTTTTAAGGGCAATGCCCATCCAAATGCCCTTTTCAGGGCAATGAGGAGCTTAGGTTTTTTAAGTAGGATTTTATTTGGGGGGTTGGTTGTGTGGGTGGTTGGTTTTACTGTTGGTAAGGTTGTTTGTACTTTTTTTTACATGTAAAAGAGCTGATTTCTTTGGGCAATGCCCCACAAAAGGCCCTTTTAAGGGCTATTGGTAGTTTAGTTTAGGCTAGGGTTTTTTTTTATTGGGGGGGGCTTTTTATTTTGATAGGGCTATTAGAGTAGGTGTAATTAGTTTAAATATATGATAATTTGTTTTTTATTTTGTGTAATTTAGTGTTTGTTTGTTTTTGTAATTTAGGTAATTGTATTTAATTAATTTAATTTATTTAATTGTAGTGTAATGTTAGGTGTTAGTGTAAGACAGGTTAGGTTTTATTTTACAGGTAAATTTGTATTTATTTTAACTAGGTAGTTTGTAAATAGTTAATAACTATTTAGTTACTATTATACCTAGTTAAAATAAATACAAACTTGCCTGTAAAATAAAAATAAACCCTAAGCTAGCTACAATGTAACTATTAGTTATATTGTAGCAAGTTTAGGGTTTATTTTACAGGTAAGTATTTAGTTTTCAATAGGAATTATTTAGATAATGATAGCAATTTTAATTTAGATTTATTTTAATTATATTTAAGTTAGGGGGTGTTAGGGTTAGACTTAGGTTTAGGGTTTAATAAATTTAGTATAGTGGCGGCAACGTTGGGGGAGGCAGATTAGGGGTTAAAAAACGTAGGTAGGTGGCGGCAATGTTAGGGGCGGCAGATTAGGGGTTAATAATATTTAACTAGTGTTTGCGAGGCGGGAGTGCGGCTGTTTAGGGGTTAGGCTGTACCGCTCACTTTTTGGCCTCCCAGAAAAGTAGAGCCCTAAAGATTGAGTACCTTCTTGATATTCCGGATTACCCAAAAAAGTTTGATATCTGGGTATATTCATATTTGTCATTACTAGCGACCCGATTTTTTCCCAAGCCTGAATTACCGTATAGATTGATTTATATAATTTTGTTTCTTTTATTTTATATATATAAGAAATTATGGAACTTCAAGGCTGTGAGGTTTGTCCAGGTATAAATGCAGCTTTTGTGTTCAAATAAGTGAGAGTTATTGGTGAATCGAGTAGTACCCCAATGTTGAGAGGAAGAGGGGGGTTGGATGGCAGGGGAAGGGAAGTTGTTTTATTTTGGTTATTGTTACTTTTCTTTTATTTATTTTTTTTCTTCCATATTCAGTGTCCATTGGAAATATCATTGGGCTAAACTTGTAAATTTATATGCTTGCCCTGTTATACATATTTTTTGTATTCAATAGTAAATCTTGTTGCCAAATATGGAAAAAAATGACATGCCCTATCTGAATCACGAAAGTTTAATTTTGACTAGACTGTCCCTTTAAACTGCTTTCATATATTTGAACAATAAAGTACACATGGAATTTTGCTAAATGTAAGTGGCTTTTCAAAACTTTGTTTTGCTATTTTTATAGATATATACACACTTTTACGCACAAACAGCTACCACTGAAGGAAAGATCTTAAAGGGACACTATACCCAAACATTTTCTTTCATGATTAAGGTAGAGAACACAATTTTAAACAACATTCCAATTTACTTCTATTACCTAATTTGCTTCATTCTTTAGATATACTTTAATGAAGAAATAGCAATGCACACAGTGAACCAATCACAGGAGGCATATATGTGCAGCTACCAATCAGCAGCTACTAAGCATATCTAGATATGCTTTTCAGCAAAAAATACCAAGAGAATGAAGCAAATTAGATAATAGAAGTAAATTAGAAAGTTTTTTTATAATTGTATGCTCTTTCTAAATCATGAAAGAAAAAATTTGGGTTTCATGTCCCTTTAATAGCACTTTTAAGGTTGAATAACATTAACTCCACCTGTTATTATAATATTACTTACTGCACTGTGAATATTATCTCTGTTTTAAGCAGCTTTGGGCAAGATCTCAATCTTGCACAAAAAAAGAGCAAATGTAAAAGAAATGTTTTTGCAACTTGAACAGAGTCGATACAGTCCAGGTGAAGTTGAGGGTGTCCATGGGCGTGTTTTGATAGTTGGAGAAGGGGTTGATATTTATAAAGTAGGGGGAAAGTGTTGTAAATCTGCATAGACATCTCGGGGTCCATCCAATAAAAATCGTCGCCCGCAAAAGCCGGCGACGCCAATATTTGCGCGGGTTTGGTATCACATATACGGCGTAACCTAGAAGTTACGCGCGTATATTTCTGCCGTCGCCCGTAGTTTTTTGGGCTATAGGCAGGTATACCAAACCCGCGCAGTTTGGTATCCAATATGCAGCGTAAGGACTTACGTGGCGAAAATGGAGAAAACTTACTCCATTTTCACCTCGCCACAAAAAGCAGCCGTAAGAAGCCTTACGCTGACTATTGGAGCCCCGTAACTCCCTAAACTGGCTGCTAAAATAAACCTAACACCTAACGCATGCGCAATGTCTATCTCCCTGTCAACCGCGATCTGCTAAAATAAACCTAACACCTAACGCATGCGCAATGTCTATCTACCTGTCAACCGCGATCCCCCCCCCCGAAATCCCTAATAAAGTTATTAACCCCTAAACCGCCGCTCCCGGACCCCGCCGCCATCTACATAAACTAACCCCCTACTGTGAGCCCCTAAAACCGCCGCCATCTACCTTATCTATCCCCTAATTAGAACCCCTTACACCGCTGTCATCTACCTTATCTATCCCCTAATCTGACCCCTTACACCGCCGCCACCTATATAAAAATGATTAACCCCAATCTAATCCCCCTATACCGCCGCCAGCTATATTAATATTATTAACCCCTAATGTAAGCCCCTTACACCGCCGCCATCTCTATTAAAATGATTAACCCCTTATTTAATCTACCTACCCCGCCGCCAGCTATATTATCTATATTAACCCTAAGTATATTATAGTTAATATAGGTATTACATTATATATATTAACTATATTAACCCTAATTATATTAGGGTTAATATAGTTAATATAGTTACTATAGTATTTATATTAACTATATTAACTCTATCTAACCCTAACACCCCTAACTAAATTTATATTAAATTAATCTAATTCATTTATAAACTAAAATATTCCTATTTAAATCTAAATACTTACCTATAAAATAAACCCTAAGATAGCTACAATATAATTAATAATTACATTGTAGCTATGTTAGGGTTAATATTTATTTTACAGGTAAATTGTTAATTATTTTAACTAGGTATAATAGCTATTAAATAGTTATTAACTATTTAATATCTACCTAGTTAAAATAATTACCCAATTACCTGTAAAATAAATCCTAACCTAAGTTACAAATACACCTACACTATCAATAAATTAAATAAACTACAAACATCTATCTAAAAATACAATTAAATTAACTAAACTAAATTACAAAAAAAAACAAACACTAAATTACAAAAAATAAAAAAATTACAAGATTTTTAAGCTAATTACACCTATTCTAAGCCCCCTAATAAAATAATAAACCCCCAAAATAAAAAAAATTCCCTGCCCTATTCTAAATTAAACAAATTTCAAAGCTCTTTACCTTACCAGCCCTTAAAAGGGCCTTTTGTGGGGCATGCCCCAAAGAATTCAGCTCTTTTGCATACAAATACAATACCCCCCCCCCCCATTACAACCCACCACCCACATACCCCTATTCTAAAACCACCCAAACCCCCCATAAAAAAGCCTAACACTACCCCCTGAAGATCTCCCTACCTTGTCTTCACCACACCGGGCCGAACTCCTGATCCGATCTGGGCGATGTCTTCCTCCAAGCGGCAAAGAAGAATTCTTCCTCCGGCGATGTCTTCCTCCAAGCGGCAAAGAAGAATTCTTCCTCCGGCGACGTCTTCCTCCAAGCGGCAGCAAAGTCTTCATTCTTCCGGCGGCATCTTCAATCTTCTTTCTTCGCTCCGCCGCCGCGGAGCATCCATCCCGGACGACTACTGAACTTGGAATGAGGTACCTTTAAATGACGTCATCCAAGATGGCGTCCGCCGAATTCCAATTGGCTGATAGGATTCTATCAGCCAATCGGAATTAAGTTAGAAAAATCTGATTGGCTGATTGAATCAGCCAATCAGATTCAAGTTCAATCCGATTGGCTGATCCAATCAGCCAATCAGATTGAGCTCGCATTCTATTGGCTGTTCCGATCAGCCAATAGAATGCGAGCTCAATCTTATTGGCTGATTGGATCAGCCAATCGGATTGAACTTGAATCTGATTGGCTGATTCAATCAGCCAATCAGATTTTTTTAACTTAATTCCGATTGGCTGATAGAATCCTATCAGCCAATCGGAATTCGGCGGACGCCATCTTGGATGACGTCATTTAAAGGTACCTCATTCCAAGTTCAGTAGTCGTCCGGGATGGATGCTTCGCGGCGGCGGAGCGAAGAAAGAAGATTGAAGATGCCGCCGGAAGAATGAAGACTTTGCTGCCGCTTGGAGGAAGACGTCGCCGGAGGAAGAATTCTTCTTTGCCGCTTGGAGGAAGACGTCGCCGGAGGAAGAATTCTTCTTTGCCGCTTATTAATTATATTGTAGCTATCTTAGGGTTTATTTTATAGGTAAGTATTTAGATTTAAATAGGAATATTTTAGTTTATAAATGAATTAGATTAATTTAATATAAATTTAGTTAGGGGTGTTAGGGTTAGATAGAGTTAATATAGTTAATATAAATACTATAGTAACTATATTAACTATATTAACCCTAATATAATTAGGGTTAATATAGTTAATATATATAATGTAATACCTATATTAACTATAATATACTTAGGGTTAATATAGATAATATAGCTGGCGGCGGGGTAGGTAGATTAAATAAGGGGTTAATCATTTTAATAGAGATGGCGGCGGTGTAAGGGGCTTACATTAGGGGTTAATAATTTTAATATAGATGGCGGCGGTGTTAGGGGCTCACTTTAGGGGGTTATAGATATAATATAGCTGGCGGCGGGGTACGGGAGCGACGGTTTAGGGGTTAATAGCTTTTTTATTGTTAGGATAGTGAGGGGGGATAGCGGATAGAGGGTTAGACGTGTCGGGCTTTGTTAGGGAGGCGTGTTAGACTTGTCGGGCTATGTTAGGGAGGCGTGTTAGACAGTGCGGGTGTTTTAGACTTTAGTCAGGTTTTATAGGCGCCGGCAGTTTCTAACGTGCCGCAAGTCACTGGCGACGCCAGAAATTTGTACTTGCGCAGATTTCTGGACATCGCTGGTTTGTCAGACTTACGGCACGTTAGCATCTGACGGCGACTTATATGGGATAGCTCGAGATGCGAGCTGAAACTGCGGGCGACGCCGGTTCCCTCGCTTGCGCCGCAAACTGCAATCTATATCGGATCGCGCCCCAGTTCTGTTGCACTCAAGGGGGGCAGTGTATAAATTAGCACTACAAATAAAAACTTAAAATACATTTAGATAACCCAGTTGAGCTGTTGGACCACATACGTGCCTGTAAAGTTATTATAATTTTAATCCTACCTCCACCATGAGTGTAACCAATTTACTTATTTATTTGATGTTCTCTAACAATTTGCCATCACAGCATTTTCACTTCCCTAAGAAGGAATTAATGAGACAGTCTAATCAAAATTAAACTTTCAAGATTCAGATAGGGCATGCAATTTCTTTAACCTTTTTTATATCCAATAGAGGGTACAAAATATAAGAAGTAATAAAAGCAAAACAAACATTTTTCCTGCCACGTAGGGCACAATAATAAATTATAAATCACAGAGATGCTGAATCACATATAGCATATTTCTTTGTTAATCAACACCTAATTTTAACTGTGTCAAATATAAACAAATATTAATGTAGTTTGTTTAATACCTCATAATCTATTGGGTAGTTTATCTTATTTTAAAAAAAGGGAAGGGGAGAACAAAAGGAAAACCACAGAGAAAAATGGGTAGATCACCAGTTCCCCAGCAGCACCAGTTCTGAGTTCCTGAATGGGTAGATCAAATAGTCTATCTCATTAGGGGAAAGAGTTTTAATAAACACTGACCCCTTTTTAAAAAAACGCCTAATGTCTCGTTCCTCATTCAGGTTAGTATATCTCTGTTCTACATTGTTTCTTCAAGAAGTTTTTAATCTCCATTATATTAGGAATCATTTTCTCTTTCCATTTTTTGAAGATTAGATACCTAGCAGCTAAGATAATCATATTGATGATTTTATTATTTGACTGAAGTTCCTTTGTATCCTTCAAAAAAAAACTATAAGAAACAGTTAAAATACCAGAGGGGAGACATTTAGGTCTCCATGTACTAAGCCGTCAATTCATCCGTCATTTTAGACGCGGATAAACTCGCCGTTACTCGCCGCGGGCGAAATGGTGTCCGCTGTCACTATGTACTAATAATCCCCCAATAAATAGACAAGTCTAGCCCGCCGCGAGCAGTGGCGGATTATTGATAAATTTGACGCCTCGCTCGCCGCGACTAAGCTAATGTACTTAACTTTCAGTTGAATTGTCTGGCCAATTATTAACACGTGACATGCAAGGTGTCACGAACATCATAGTAGTCGCGGGAATAGAATTTTGCTCCTATAAAAGTTCAACTTATCTAAACAACTTTATTATTGTTCAAAATTTTTTGAAGAGTGATAACAGAGCGTTATTTTTGTAATATTTATTTACAATTTGGATATGGCTTCATCTGGATCTGATAATATATAAATATTAATATAAAAATAATTATAAAGATTGACAACTATACAATACAAATTTAAAATATAGATTACTCTTTAATTACAGTCGACAAATTTGGCGCAATTTATGTACATGGAAATGAGAGACAAATTAGACGCCAGTTATGCTGTACAATGCTGATATTACTGCCTTTTATATATGTCTAGACTGGCGTCTAGATTGACTTTCCTATTGTTTTGTACCTTGCCCGCCACCTAAAAGGTGGCGAGGCAAAAATAACGAGGTGGGAGCGGAAATTGTAGCGAGCGGACAAATAGATTTTTTAGTACATTCGTTTTTGGCGAGTTGGTGGTCAAATGTGTCTAATTACAGTGAAAAATGGAGAGGTAGCGAGGTTTGGCGGATAAGTACGCTCGCAATTTTAAAGATGCGAGTTTGAACATAGTTGACGACTTTGTACATATCAGTTTGCGAGTTTTGACGCGAGATTTGTTGCGGGTAGCTCGCTGACTGCTTAGTACATGGAGCCCTCAATGCCTTATTGATCCAGTATTCTAATTTCAGCCAGAACTGTCTAATTTTTTAACAATTCCATATCATGTATACAAGGTTAGCTGAAGGGAGAGAGAATTTTGGGCATTTATTAAAATTAGAGTTCCCGCATTTATAACCTTTTTCAGGAGTGTAGTAAGTCTTATATAGTAATTTTATATGAGATTCTCTCCATGTGGTAGATAAAGTAACTTGCATAGCTTTTGAAATAGAGGCTTGAATAAGCCTGGTGTCAATGTTATTTTGAAGTAGCAGTACGTTCCAATCCTGAGAGATCTTCTCTTTAGATGCACCTTTTAGGGAGCTTAATACTTGATAACATGGAGAGATTGACATATGCCCATGTTTAACCATAACAGGCCAATTCTCCAGGCATGTAATTTTAAACAACTTTCCAATTTACTTTTAGAATCAAATTTGCTTTGTTCTCTTGGTATTCTTTGTTGAAAGTTAAACCTAGATAGGGTCATATGTTAATTTCTAAGCTCTTGAAGGCTGCCTCTTATCTCAGTGCATTTTGACAGTTTTTTAAAGCTAGACAACGTGTTATGTGTCTCATAGATACCATTGTGCTCACTCCTGTGGAGTTATTTATGAGTCAGCGCTGATTGGCTAAAATGCAAGTCTGTCAAAAGAACTCAGATAAGGGGCAATCTGCAGAGGTAATCACAGAGGTAAACAGTGTATTAATATAACTGTGTTTGTTATGCAAAACTGGGGAATGAGTAATAAAGGGATTATCTATCTTTTTAACAATACAAATTCTGGAGTATTTTGTCCCTTTAATATAGTGTTTTTCAATTCCAGACCAAAGGGCCTCCTAACAGGCCAAATTTTTAGGATATCAGTAAAACTATTGTGACCTTAGAGGATAGATAGATGAATGATAGATGATAGATAGATATAGATAGATAGATAGATAGATAGATAGATAGATAGATAGATAGATAGATAGATAGATAGATGGATAGGCAGACACACACACAGACAGAGAGATAGAAGCAATTTGAGGCACAACTGAAATAATATTCTAGCAGAATATATCAGCCATAGCTTACATACAATCTCATTGGGGATTCAGGTATAGACTGAGCTCAGACCACCAGTGCTCTACATACTTTATTCATCACAGAAAAAGAAGAAACATTAGTGCAGACGATTCTTTCAGTGAACTGGATTCAGTTGCAGTTCTGGGGAGGGAGGTGCTATGTTCTCTCAGAGTTATAGCAAACCTCAGGAATGTCAGCTGCCCTGAATTTGCAATTAGCGCCTTATGTACTGACCAGTGTTTTACACAGAGAAGGAAAAAGGTTATGTAAAAATAAACTAAAAACAATGGAAGGAGCAGGAAGTAGCAGATGCCCCTCACCTGTTCCCCTTGCACTCTTGTTATTTACCTTCATGCTCAACAGTTTATAGCCCCTGCATTTAATTGTCTACAGTCACCCCTTGCCTGAGTGGCACATAGGGCTTCACGGCACAGCCGTTTGTGATACCAGCATTGCACAATCAGACTTTAAGCACTTCTCAGAGGATATCTGAGCAAAAAGGAAAAAAAAATAAAACACAAACATCTTCTATCTTCACAGATTTGTCTTATGTGTCCCCAAATCTTGCTGGTCCCCCCCCCCTCTTTCTCCCTTCACTATTTTACTTGTGATTTATCTGTCTCTCCTAGGCTATCATGTCTCACTCTCTCTTTCTATATCCTGCTCTCTGTTACTTGCTCTTTCTCTCTCCTCTTTCTCTCTCTTGTTCGATCTCTCTCTTTCTTTCTTTCACTCACAACCTTTTGCACCCGCCTGCAGTTACCACAACTGTCTAGTTTAATGCTCCCTAGAGAGCCTAATATGCAAATTCTATAACCTAGGTTTTCAAAAGTGCTGCAAAATACCTACACCGGCTATTTGATTTAAAACCTTTGCAGGATACAGAGTTTGCTTTCTGACATCTCTAGGGAGCGTGGGAAAAGCACAATTTGAAAGCAAAAGCAGTATGAGGATATTACAAAAACTCCAACTCTCCCCAATAAAGACACAGAGGGATATTTATCAAGCCGTCAACTATGCTGCATTCGTCGGCACCAATACACTCGCCTAACATCGCCTAACATCGCGACCGTGGACCTGAATACGCTCTCCTTATTTATCAAAAAAGCTGTCAAAAAGCCACGCACCAAGTACGGGGCGATGAGCAGCGGACTGTTGTTAACTATCAGTCATCGATCTCACTGCTATTCGGCTTTTTCCCAACTTTATTTATATCCTGTCACTAAACGCCACCACTATACTAAAATTTTTAACCCCTATCCCGCCGCTCCTGGAGCCCTCCCCAAATAAAGTTATTAACCCCTATCCCGCCGCTCTCGGAGCCCACCGCAACTAAATAAAGTTATTAACCCCTATCCCGCTGCTCCCTGAGCCCACCGCAACTAAATGTTATTAACCCCTATCCCGCTGCTCCCAGAGCCCACCGCAACTAAATAAATGTATTAACCCCTAAACGCCTGGCCTCCCACATCACAACCACTTACTAAACCTATTAACGACTAAACCGACAGCCCCCCACATCGCCACAAACTAAATTAAGCTATTAACCCCTAAACCTAACAACCCGCTAACTTTACATTAAATATTAACTCATCCCTATCATAATAAATTTAAACTTACCTTTAGAATTAAAATAACTATTAATTACCCTACCCTATTATACTAAAATTACATTAAACTATATTAAACTATTAATTAATCTATACTAAATTACATTACATTAAATTACATTAAACTATATTAAACTATTCATTAACCTACCCTATTATACTAAAATTACATTAAACTAACAATTAAATTAACTATATTACATATTTAAAAACCTAATGCAAAAAGACAAAAGAGAGTACCGAACACCTACTTGAAAAATCCTTAGATTCTCTTTCATTCTTTAATATTCCACTGCAACAGTGTACAACAGCACACAACGAATTCCCGGACCAAGCATAAAAGAGTGTAATACAGCATCCAGGGCTGAAATATAGGATAGTCCTATTCAGTGGCGTAGCGTGGCTTCTCAGCGCCCAGGGCAAGGCAAGAATTGCGCCCCCCTAATCCATTAGCACTGACTGAGTCTCTTCCACCAGTACAGTAGGGATTGGCAAATTTGCTTTGAATCTAGGAGACAGCTCAACAATTTAGGAGACAGGTTTTTGTTTTAAAACAAACAAAGCTTTATTTTAACAACAAAAATATATACTATATATATATATATATATATATATATATATATATATATATATATATAATTCTAAACTCTACATTCATCCTTAAAAATTAGGATTCAATATGGTTGCAGGCAGCCATTACTTTATTATATACATTAAGTACATTATATAACTTAACAATTACATTTTTTATGGTTTAATATTTAAACATGGGATTTCATTTTTAAAATACATCTGAGCCAGCATGCCAAAGTGTGAGAGTGATCTATGCTGCTTTAAAGTGAAAGCCGGTTATTTTTTTTAAATTCATTTTTAACCTGGGTAAAACATACAAGATGTAGATCATCTACATCTTGTATGTTTTATTTTACCCAGGTTAAAAATGAATTTGAAATAAAATAACCAGCTTTCACTTTAAAGCAGCATAGATCACTCTCACACTCTGGCATGCTGGCTGGCTCAGACGCTGGGTCCTTTGGAAGTTGGAATTTGGCTGGCTGGCTCAGAGTGACTCTGGGTCCTTTGGAACTTGGCTGGCTGGCTGGCCCTGCGACATCACCTGGGTAATGGTAGAGGCTAAGCTGCATTTTGCGTGCGTTGCCATTTCCAATCCCTATTCCCCAGGGCCCAGGCAAAAACAGGGGCTATAATAATTTAATTATAATTCTGGCTGGCAGTGGCACTGGTGGTCTGGTTCTGATACGGACCCGGTGATGAGTTTGGTAATTTCTGTTGACACTACTTACCTTATGATTGCGGGCGTGGCGTGCTAGTCAGTCTGACTCCACTCTGGCTCTGCTGCTCTGACTTCTTCCTCCCTCCTGACATGTGCGCTGGGAGTGGGAGTGGACCGTGCTAACTGGTGGCGTAAACACTAGTCTAGCAGCAGGTAAAGGTCGGATAGGATTACACTCATAAAATTATGATAATTAAATCATTACACAGCACGTCTTGACTTCAGAGTAGTAGACAGTTCACTTGAGAGACAGAACGGCTGGGCGCAGGCGTCTGTCAGATTTTTTAGCCTCCCTGTAGCGCCGCTGGGAGTGGGACTGTGACTGTCTACTGTCTTGAGATGGTGGGGACTGGGGAGGCTGGAAGCCAAGCATTTTGCGCCCCTCAGAATTTTGCACCCGGGGCAACCGCCCCTGTGGCCCCCCCACGCTACGCCACTGGTCCTATTGGCTGTTGCAATCAGCCAATAGGATTGAGCTTTCTTCCTATTGGCTGATCCAATCAGCCAATAGGATTGAGCTCACATTCTATTGGCTATTCCAATCAGCCAATAAAATGCATGCTCAATCCTATTGGCTGATTGGATCAGCCAATAGGATGAAAGCTCAATCCTATTGGCTGATTGCAACAGCCAATAGGATTTTTTCCACCTTAATTCCTATTGGCTGATAGAATTATATCAACCAATCAGAATGTAAGGGACGCCATCTTGGATGACGTAATTTAAAGGGAAAAATTCTTCAGAAGACGTCGGAAGAAGAGGATGCTCCTCACCGGATGTCTTGAAGATGGAGCCGCTCCACACTAAATGGATGAAGATAGAAGATGCCGTCTGGATGAAGACTTCTGTCGGCTTGGATGAAGACTTCAGCCCGCTTGGATGAAGACTTCTGCCGGCTTCGCTGAGGACTTCTGCCGCTTCGTTGAGGATGGATGTACGGTCTTCAAAAACTGTAAGTGGATCTTCGGGGGTTAGTGTTAGGTTTTTTTAAAGGTTTATTGGGTGGGTTTTAATTTTAGATTAGGGGTTCGGGCTGAAAAAGAGCTAAATGCCCTTTTAAGGGCAATGCCCATCCAAATGCCCTTTTCAGGGCAATGGGGAGCTTAGGTTTTTTATTTGGGGGGTTTGGTTGTGTGGGTGGTGGGTTTTACTGTTGGGGGGTATTTGTATTTTTATTTACAGGTAAAAGAGCTGATTTCTTTGGGGCAATGCCCCGCAAAAGGACCTTTTAAGGGCCATTGGTAGTTTATTGTAGGCTAGGGTTTTTTTATTTTGGGGGGGCTTTTTATTTTCATAGGGCTATTAGATTAGGTGTAATAAGTTTAAATTTTTGATAATTTATTTTTTATTTTGTGTAATTTAGTGTTTATTTTTTTAGTAACTTAGTGTTTTTTATTTTGTGTAACTTAGTTGTTATTTTTTGTAACTTAGTAATTTTTAATAGTAGATTTAAATAATTTGAATAGGGTTAGGTTTTTAAATATGTAATATAGTTAATTTAATTGTTAGTTTAATGTAATTTTAGTATAATAGGGTAGGTTAATGAATAGTTTAATATAGTTTAATGTAATTTAAGGTAATTTTAGTATAATAGTTAGGGTAGATTAATTAAAGGGACACTGAACTCAAATTTTTTCTTTTGTGATTCAGATAGAGCATAACATTTTAAGCAACTTTCTAATTTACTCCTATTATCAAATGTTCTTTATTCTCTTGGTATCTTTATTTGAAATGCAAGAATGTAAGATTAGATGCCGGCCCATTTTTGGTGAACAAACTAGGTTGTCCTTGCTGATTGGTGGATAAATTAATCCACCAATCAAAAACTGCTGTCCAGAGAACGAAGATAAATTGATAATAGGAGTAAATTAGAAAGTTGCTTAAAATGGAATGCTCTATCTGAATCACAAAAGAAAAGTTTTGGGTTCAGTGTCCCTTTAATAGTTTAATATAGTTTAATGTAATTTTAGTATAATAGTTAGGGTAGGTTCATTAGTAGTTTAATATAGTTTAATTTAATTCTAAAGGTAAGTTTAAATTTATTATAAGATATGGATGAGTTAATTATAATGTAAAGTTAGCAGGTTGTTAGGTTTAGGGGTTAATAGATTAATTTAGTTTATGGTGATGTGGGGGGCTGGCGGTTTAGGGGTTAATAGGTTTAGTAAGTGGTAGTGATGTGGGAGCCCGGAAGTTTAGGGGTTAATACATTTATTTAGTTTCGGTGGGGTCCGGGAGTGGCGGAATAGGGGTTAATAACTTCATTTAGTTGTGGTGGGCTCGGGGAGCGGCGGAAAAGGGGTTAATAACATTATGTAGGTGGCGGCAATGTCGGGGCAGTAGATTAAGAGTGTTTAGATTCAGGGCTTATGTTAGGGTGTTAGGTGTAAACGTAACTTTTATTCTAGCATAGAAATCAATGGGAATCTGACAGCATCGAACATGAGCTTTTGCTGCTTTCAGACTCCCATTGATTCCTATGGCATCCGCGGCCTCCAGGGTGGCGGATTGAAAACCAGGTACGCTGGGCCGGAATAGTGGCGAGCATACCTGTTAGAAGTTTGATAACTTGCAAAAGTTGTCAGATAGTGCCAAATGTGTATTCAGAAAATCTGTAATGACGTAAGCATCGATCTGTGTCGAACTTAGACCGGCAGATCGTATGTTACGTCTCAAATTTCAACTTTTGCCGGTCTGTAGGCTTTGATAAATAGGGCAAATCAGGCACGCCACAATTACGCTGTGGAATTCCAGCATATTTGTGGTTGACAGCTTGATAAATAGGCCTCACAGACACCATTTTGGTAGAGAAAACCCCTTCCCCAACCAGGGGATAGGTTGTCACATTTATTAACCAAAACAATATCTTAATTATTTATTAACATAAAAAGTTTTAAAAGAATGGGGATTCCCCATTCCTGCAGTCTCTGGGGTTACCAGGAGAGATCTAGCAGTGAACCAACTAAAGCTAGCCTCTGGTGACTAGCGTCCGATTGCTTTACTTGTCCCCCTCCCTTTTCACCCACCAAAGCTAAGTCCTGCTTTAGTGTCGCACCCTACTGCCACCACCAAAAGAGAACAACATAAAGGGAAGCCAGGGCAACATGAATATTCTCCAAAAATATATCCTTACCCCTGTCTGACAGGTGTACCTCATATACTCCAGGGTAGTAAATCCTAATATCATGCAAGATGATCTTGCCACCTGCTGCAAAGACAGCCCTTCAATGTTGAGGGCACTTACCTAGCAGATGCTGGAGAGCTGCGCTTTTCAGTGAAGCGCAATAGAGACTCGCTGCATGCACAGGGAATAGTGATGTCGCGAATAGTTCGCCGGCGAATAGTTCCCGGCGAGCATAGCATGTTCGCCTTGGCAGGCGAACGTATGCGATGTTCGATCCGCCCCCTATTCATCATCATTGAGTAAACTTTGACCCTGTACCTCACAGTCAGAATACACATTACAGCCAATCAGCAGCAGACCCTCCCACCTCATGGACAGCATCCATTTTAGATTCATTTGGAAGCTGTATTCTTAGTGAGAGGAGGGACAGTGTAGCTGCTGCTGATTTAATAGGGAAATCGATAGCTAGGCTAGTGTATTCAGTCTCCACTACAGTCCTGAAGGACTCATCTGATCTCTGCTGTAAGGACAGCACCCCAAAAAGCCCTTTTAAGGACTATAACATCAGTCTGCTTTTTTTTTTTTTTTCCTGTGTAATCTAATTGCAATTGCCTGCCTGCCAGCGTGTGTGTCAGGCTCACAGCGTATACTGTGCCCACTTGCCCAGTGCCACCACTCATATCTGGTGTAACAGTAGTGTACATTTAAAAAAATAAAAATAAATTTTGACTGTGAAATAATAGCAGACAGCTGCCAGTACCCAAGATGGCCACCAATAAGGCAGATGGGGAGGGTTAGAGAGCTGTTTTGGGGGGGATCAGGGAGGTTGGGGGCTAAGGGGGGATGCTACACCATAGCATATGTAAATATGCTTAAAAAATTAAAAAACATTTCAAAACCTTTTATTTTAGTACTGGCAGACTTTCTGCCAGTACTTAAGATGGAGGGGACAATTGTGGGGTGGGGGAGGGAAGGGAGCTGTTTGGGAGGGATCAGGGGGTCTGATGTGTCAGGTGGGAGGCTGATCTCTACACTAAAGCTAAAGTGAACCCTGCAAGCTTCCTACAAACTACCTAATTAACCCCTTCACCGCTAGCCATAATACACGTGTGATGCGCAGCAGCATTTAGCAGCCTTCTAATTACCAGAAAGCAACGCCAAAGTCATATATGTCTGCTATTTCTGAACAAAGGGGATCCCAGAGAAGCATTTACAAACATTTGTGCCATAATTGCACAATCTGTTTGTAAATAATTTCAGTGAGAAACCTAAAATTGCGAAAAAATTTAATTTATTTTTAAATTTGATTGCATTTGGCGGTGAAATGGTGGCATGAAATATACCAAAATGGGCCTAGATCAATACTTTGGGTTGTCTACTACACTACACTTAAGCTAAAATTAACTCTACAAGCTGGATACATGCTCCCTAATTAACCCCTTCACTGCTAGGCATAAAACATGTGTGGTGCGCAGTGGCATTTAGCAGCCTTCTAATTACCAAAAAGCAACGCTAAAGCCATATAAGTCTGCTATTTCTGAACAAAGGGGATCTCAGAGAAGCATTTACAACCATTTATGCCATAATTGCATAAGTTGTTTGTAAATAATTTCTGTGAGTAACCTAAAGTTTGTGAAAAAGTGACCAATTTTTTTTTATTTGATCGCATTTGGCGGTGAAATGGTGGCATGAAATATACCAAAATGGGCCTAGATCAATACTTTTGGTTGTCTACTACACTACACTTAAGCTAAAATTAACTCTACAAGCTCCCTACATGCTCCCTAATTAACCCCTTCACTGCTGGGCATAAAACATGTGTGGTGCGCAGTGGCATTTAGCAGCCTTCTAATTACCAAAAAGCAACGCCAAAGCCATATAAGTCTGCTATAATTGCATGTCTGGCACACAGTGTTGGGGCAAGGGTCCATCTGACCACTGATACCTGGTCTGCAAAGCATGGTCAGGGCAGGTATATCACCTACACTGCGCACTGTGAAGCGGGCGTAACCCTTACACTACCTGATCGATGCAACATCATACATGATGTTTTAAAGCACGTTATTCCAAACAATTTAGGAATGTTAGGTGATTTATGCCCTTTATGGATTAAAACCAGACTCTGCATCAACTATGTAATTTTCCATGGGAGTTTTGCCATGGATCCCCCTCCGGCATGCCACAGTCCAGGTGTTAGTGCCCTTGAAACAACTTTTCCATCACTATTGTGGCCAGAAAGAGTCCCTGTGGGTTTTAAAATTCGCATGCCTATTGATGTCTATGGAGGTTCGCCCGGTTCGCCCGTTCGCAAACTTTTGTGGAAGTTAGCGTTCGCCGTTCGCAAATCCAATTTTTTAGGTTTGCGACATCACTAACAGGGAACCTAACATTGTGCTACAGACTGTCCGCTGCGCTATCACCAGCCAGGTTAGTACATATGAGAATGGAGACCGCACTATTAGCTCATTAGGCTCCAGGACATAGTGCGGCCAAACTGATGGGCTCCTTTCATATGAATCACTGAGGTGCACTAAGAGGTGCACTATGTGGCTGCAGAGGGAGTGAAGGCATACATTTTTCTACTTTTATATACATTCTTGGTGTACTCTGAATGTATCCAGAGATGCACGTTGCTAAGTCATTCAGGTACCTCTTCTCAGCCTATAAATTCCGCAGCAAAACTACAAATTCTGCTGACAGTTGGTGCTTGTAGATTCCGATTTTCACCCATCAGTTACCCTCGCTTCCAGTTATCCCTCTGTCCCCTGGAGTTTTGTCCTTATTACTATTCTGCCTTCCTTGAGCCTTGCATGTATCCTGGCTCCCTAACCCAAGGTCATATTCTGGACTGTGTATTGAAGAATACCTTGTACTCTATTCATTCAGACTGAACTCTGTTGACAACTCTTGGCTTATGTTTATTGGAACTGAGTTTTCTTGCTCACTGAATTACTATTAAGCTTCTTCTGAACCTGTGAACAGTTCCCTGCCCACTACCATCTGCCTGTTACTGCTGTTGTACCTCCTGTAACCTGGACTCTCTCCTTAAACCTTCAAAGGTAAATTTTACATTCCATCATCAGAATTCAGTTTCCTCTTTACCCTGAAACCAGATTTTCTTGATCCTATATGCTTCCATACATTACAGGAGATGATATTCAATCAGGGAACTGAGCCAACAACCACCTTACATTTGACACCATAATGCTGGCCAAATCTCCCATTTAAAAAGTCCTAATGTCATTACCCCATAGGATGTCCCAACTCCTTCTGGCTCATCCACCTGAGTCGGCAAGTCCAACAACACCATGCTTCTTTTCCCAACGAACAAATACACAGCTTGGCCTCTGGCAAATCCCAGCTGCAATCCTCCAGATTGAGCTACAGCCCACAGGGTCGTCCAATGTATATAAGAGTGGCCTAGAATCCAAACCCTCTTGAATGGCTAAGACAAACCTGAAAAAAGAACAAATCAGCCCTAACTTCCCACCAACCTCCACACCACTGAAAGACAACAAAAAAGGCAAACTAGCTCAAACACTGCTAAGAAGTACTTCTGAAACCCGACAGAAGACCACCTCCCCAGCTACTTGATTTCCTTACCTGAGAAACCCACCCAAGTCGCATCCACAACCCTCCGACTCTAAACAAGTAAGGAGCCACAACTGATGGATTCCATTCAAAGGTTGTGCTTGAGCAATGTCTAGCTGTTCTCGATTAATTCTTATGTACCATAGACTTGTAATATCAAGTTGCGCGCTAATGTTAACGTGGTTCAGCTATACTGCCTTGTGTGTCCTCGTCATCATTAGTGTGCCACTTGTAATCTACCTCATAGTGTTATAGTCAAGTACCCCAATACATATTCTTTTGCACCTGAAATGAGAACTGCTAGCTACACAAACAACAATTATAATTAAATAGAAAGAAATTTGACTCAACAATCTCACTGACACGAATAAGGGGATGAACGTGGGAAATTCAATGTGGTCCGGGACATTCTCAAAGTGTGGTCCTTATTTTTCCCCTAAACTGCAACTCTGCATGCATAATTTAAAAACTCAAGAATGTCTTTAAAATGTATCACATCCCATGGTTCTGTCTTGCTATTTAAAAGCTGAGGAGGTTGTCTCCTTTGATTTAAATGGGGCTGAACTCATCACTCACTGCTCTCATGCGGGGTTATGAAGTTGCAGCAATAACTTTAGTAAATTATCTGAGAATTAAAAGTATTTTTTTTTTAAATTTCTATTGTCCTGAATAATTGAATGTACCTTTTAAGTCTCTTACCCTATGTTCTAATAACTATACAGTCATGGCCAAAAATGTTGGCACCTCTGCATTTCTGTCAGATAATGCACCATTTTGCCCAGAAAATTGTTTACAAATGTTTAGCCATTCTCGTGTTTATTTCTTTTGTTTGTATTAGTATGACACAAAAAAGTGGAGAGAAAAAAGCTAAATCAGACATATTCCACGCAAAACTCCAAAAATGGACTGGATAAAATTATTGGCACCCTCAATTTAATATTTGGTAGCACACCCCTTGGAAAAAATAACTGAAATCAATTGCTTCCTGTAACCATCAATGAGTTTCTTACTCTACTGGCATTTTGGACCACTCTTCTTTCGCCAACTGCTCCAGGTCTTTCAGATTGGAAGGGTTCCTTTTCCCAACTACTGTTTTGAGATCTCTCCACATGTGTTGTATGGGATCTAGACTCATTGCTGGCCAGTTTATTACTCTCAATCACTTTGTCTTAAACCATTTCTGGGTGCTTTTTGACATGTGCTTTGGGTCATTGTCCTGCTGTAAGACCCATGACCTCTGACAGAGACCCAACTTTCTGACACTGGGCCATACATTGTACCACAGAATTCTTTAATAGTCTTCAGATTTCATAATGCCATGCACACAGTCAAGACATCCAATGCCTGAAGCAGTAAAGCAACCCCAAAACATCAGTGAACCTCCAACATGTTTGACTGTAGGGATTGTATTCTTTTTCTTTAAAAGCCTCATTTCTTTTTCTGAAAACAGTACAATGATGGGCTTTTCCAAAAAGCTGTAATTTTGTTTTGTCTGTCGACAGCACATCCTTCCAAAAGGATTTTGGCTTCTTCAGGTAAATTGTGGCAAATTCCAATCTGGCTTTTTTTTGTTTCTGTGTCAGAAGTGGGGTCTTCCTGGGTCTCCTACCATAGCGTCATTTTTCATTCAGATGGTGACGTATAGTGCAAACTGACACATTTGTACCCTGTGCCTGAAAGTCAGCTTGAATTTGTCTGGAAGTTGATTGAGGTTCTTTATCCACCATTCGAACAATCCTTTGTTGCAATCTTTGATCCATTTTTCTCTTTCGTCCATGTTCAAGAAGATTAGCTACAGTGCCATGGGCTGTAAACTTCTTAACAATGTTGCGCACAGCAGACACAGGAACATTAAGATCTCTAGAGATGGACTTGTAACCTTGAGATTGTCCATGCTTTTCCACAATTTTGTTCTTAAATACTCAGATAATTATTTGCTGCTCTTTCTCTCCTCGATGCTCAGTATGGCAAACAGAGACACACAACAAAAAGGTTGAGTCCATTTTTCACCATTTTATCTAGTTGCCGGTGTGATTACTATATTGTCAGCACCTGTTAATTGATACAGCTGAGTTTAATTACAAATTACAGGAGCATTACAAACTTGGAATGCAATTATTTCTTACAATTTTAAGAAGCTGCCAATCATTTTGTCCAGTACATTTTTGGAGGTTTGCGTTGAATGTGTGAGATTTCGCTTTTTTATCTCCACTTTTTTGTGTCATACTAATACAAGCAAAAGAAATAAACATAATAATGCCTAAACATTTGTAATTGCAACAATTTTCTGGGTGAAGTGGTGCATTATCTGACAGAAATTCAAGGGTGCCAATATTTTTGGCCATGACTGTATGTTCTTGACTTTATAGTTCTGCACCTTCTAAACTTAGGAATATGTAAATCTACTACTAACTGAAAAAAGATACATATGCAGCAGGGCCTTTTTACATTTTCAGGGCCCTGGGCAAGATACATTTGTGGGGTCCCTCAACCCAGAGCCCTTATTCCTCTCCCCTGCATGCTCTGAATCCTGTATGGTCCACCCTTGTCCCAACATTCAGTGTTACCTATATAAAGAATAACCCTAAATATTGCACCTTCTGATACAATAAACCCTTCTTGGTAAACTTAATGCAAGATGTACAATGCCCCTTCTATTAATCTCATCCCTGACATTGCAGGGCCCAAAGGATAGGCCTGATATAAAGAACTCTGATCACTTAGCAGTTGAAAATATGTTTCCTTGGATGATACATTTTGTTCTTAATAATATTTTTTTATTGACCTTTATATATCTTTTTTGGTATGTACAAATTGCTTTCAAGGGAACAAGTGCAATCATCTATGAAAATTGACATTTTGGACTATCACGATTGGATTTAATTTTGCCATGGCATTAAATAATGTCAGGTTTATTTTTTTCAAAACATTGCTTTTGCTTTTGTTTTCTATAGATAAGAGCACTACATAATAAAGAATATGACCCTTTTTAAGTATTTATCATAAACACATCATTTTCAGTGACTTAATCACTAGTGCAGTTAATATTCTATGCCCATAATACTGTGCTAATCTTATAGTCAATGCTGAATGACTACACACTGCTTTATTGTTGTCATTCTAAAATAGCATATAAATCAATGTTTAGTTTCTCAATAAAATAAATATCTATACCAATAATACATATATATATATATATATATATATATATATATATATATATTTATATATATATATATATATATATATCAGACTTGAAATCCATTCATCCAGAACAGAACACTGCACTCACCGGATTTTCATCAGAATAAAATATCCTTTAATTGGTACAACGTTAAAACATGAACTTCCCCAAACGTTTCGGCACCCACTGACACCTTGTTCACTGGGAGCTAAAGTGCAAAAATTGCAAGTCTGCTATTTTGATTTTCTACACAGCACCCCGGTACTGCACAGTTTGGATTGGTGAGTGCATTCGTTTGGACATTGTATTTATATATATATATATATATATATATATATATATATATATATATATATATATATATCTATATAAATATATTTTAAAATAAAAAAAACATTGGATTGTTAAATATTTCTATTAAAAAACACAGTAAACACATTACAATATATAAAATATGAATAAAAAATATTTTTCATGTTTAAAGGTATTTGAGTGGAAAGGGCTCTAAAGTTTATATATATATATATATATATATATATATATATATATATATATATATATATAACCCTTCCTAGTCAAATACCCTGTCATATACCATTTCCCTTTTAACCCTTATAAAACCTTTTATTAATACTTATATAACATATTTTTTATCAGAAAGTGTATATATGAGTGTAATACTTTATTTTAATGTATTTATGTTGTGCTCAGTAAACCTTTTTTTTTTAGATTTAAGTTCCCACGGGAATAGGGTCCTCAATTCTTCCTGTATTTGTTTGATAAATTTTGTCTTGGCTCAAAAATATTGTATCGCCGTTGTACTTTTAAATTTTGTATCGATGGACAGTGCTGCTGAATTTGTTGGCACTTTATAAATAAATTATAATAAAATAATAAATACACTTTACGCTAGGGGGCCGATTTATCAAGCTCCGTATAGAGCTTGATGCCCCTGTTTCTGCGCGAAACAGAAGTTATGAAGCAGCAGTCTAAAGACCCCTGCTTCATAACTTGTCCCCCTGCTCTGAGGCCGTGGACAGAATACGATTGGGTTGATTGACACCCCCTGCTAGCAGCCGATTGGCCGCAAATCCGTAGGGGGCAGCATTGCATCAGCATTTATAGATGTGCAGTGGACATGATATGCTACATCGTATCATATCTGCTCGCACTATGATAAATCTACCCCAGGTCTTCAGTTGTGCTAATCCGGTGAGCACAACATTTGTTTGCGCTCAAGTGCAACTGTTTATTTTCAACTTGTAATATGAACACTAGTTAGCGAGGTCGCAATACTGCTTATCACGTCCTGTGCTAACAATATTGCTCCACTTGTATACTAGCCCACTATTTTTTAATGTGCACACTTTCTGAGGCACTAGCTACTGCAAAGCATGTGCAAGACTTCACAGCTTTTACATGTATGTGAGTCTGTGATTAGCTTATGGCTGACACATGATACAGGGGGACGTGAAAATGTTAAATTCAAAGTAAGGGTTTTTATCATGTATTTGTTTATTACTATGCAGTTCCACTGTATTTAATGGTCATTCAAAAAAACAGATTATAAAGCAAAAAGATTTGGAATACATTATCACTAGGGATGGGTGAATATTTTACAACATTCAGGAAATTTGTTTCGAATTTCGAATGTTTGTACAACATTCTAAGATTCATTTAATGTAATAGTTTTTCTAATGCATTCTTTATATGTACTATTCTATTCAAATGTGTCTAATAATTTGTTTCAAATTATGAATTATTTGAATTCGAAAAATTGTAATTATACATTTGTAATAGTATTTCTAATGCTCTCTTTAAATGTAATATTCGAATTATGAAATATTCCAAATAAAAACATTAAAATTTATATATTTGTATCTATTATGTATCTAATTACTAAATTCCATACCAGACAGATGATAGATAGATAGATAGATAGAAAGATAGATTGATAGATAGACAAATGAAAGCTATATAGATAAATAGAGAGTGAGTGTGATAGATAGATAGATAGATAGATAGATAGATAGAGACAGAGAGATAGAGATAGATAGAGAGGTAGATAGAAAGACAGACAAACAGAGAGACAGACAGAAAGATGGTCAGAATGATAGATAGATAGATAGATAGATATATGATAGATAGATAGATAGATAGATAGATAGATAGATAGATAGATAGATAGAGGGAAAGAGAGCTAGAGAGATAGATAGATAGATAGATAGATAGATAGATAGATAGATAGATAGATAGATAGATAGATAGATAGATAGAGAGATAGATAGACAGATAGATAGATAGATAGACAGATAAATAGAGGGAGTGAGAGTGATAGAGAGATAGATAGATAGATAGATAGATAGATAGATAGATATGAACAAAAACAACAGCCATGTTAGAATTAACTATTTCAATAAATTACTCTTCTAGACCATAAGTGTGTATTTCCTTAAGACTGGCTAAAATTTCACATTAAAACCGAGAGCAAAGATATTAGTGCAATTGTGTGTTAACATCACTGAACCCTATTTGCACTCATATTAGTCCAAAGTAATTTTTTGTAGCTGGCGTGATAGTCTAGGGTGTGCTAACAACTGCACGTTGGGTAGTAAACCCCTCACATAGTAGACTTTTATGGAGAGTGCAGTACAATTCATGTTGGATATCATTTGAATGCCAATTCAAAGGTGAGCTAAGCCTAAGGGTGCAGACCATTTGAAAGGGACAGTCCCTGATTTTGAGCTCTTTCCTGCTGTCCTTCTAAGACAGTCATATGTCCCTATTTGCAGAATTCCTCTAAACTCCACCCACTAAGTAACCAGGCACAGCTGCAAACTGCCCAGACACACCCACTGATCACTCAGACACACCCACTGATCACTCAGACACACCCACTGATGATCACTCAGACACACACAGTCCCACCTACTAACCACCCATGATCCCACTTTTACTAACACAGCTTACCGCATAAAAAAGTGACAACCCCCATTAACTTCCTGAGTCCCTGATACCCAGCCACAAATGTTGTGAGGTATGAGGGTGCGATAAGCCGATGGTGCGCAAGTAATAAAGTTCTTTATGTACTCCTGTGCTATACAATTAATAATAATGGTTTACTTCAGGTTATAGAATGTTCTACTATGTTGTATTGTGCAACTTAAAGGGACATGAAACCCAAATATTTTCTTTCATGATTCAGATAGAGAATACAATTTTAAACAACTTTCTAATTTACCTCTATTATCTAATTTGTTTCATTCTCTTGGTATCATTTGTTGAAGGAGCAGCAGTGCACTACTGGTTTCTAACTGAACACATGGGTGAACCAATGACAATCATTATATATCTGAAGCCACCAATCAGCAGCTAGAACCTAGGTTCTTTGCTGCTCCTGAGCTTACCTAGATAAACCTTTCAGCAAAGGATAACACGAGAAGGAAGCACATTAAATAATAGAAGTAAGTTGGAAAGTTGTTTAAAATTGTATTCTCTATCTGAATTATGAAAGAAAGTTTTTGGGTTTCATGTCCCTTTAACTCACCACAAGCACAATACGTGCATTAATAGTGCTCCATGCATTATTCATTATAAGTATAGGGCGCTCTAAAAATGTGTCAGCTGCATTAAGATGCTTTGGCTAATTCACTTGTAATACAAGATTGTGCTTTATTCTTTACAAAAGGTTGCAGAAAAGTTAATGCAGCGCTTGCGCTTCACTTGTAATCGAGGCCTAACAAATTCTTGTTAGCAAAACAAATCTGGAATGCCCTGCATCAGCAAATCCACAGCGGGTGGAAGATCCTTCTCCCACATGGCGGCTAAGACATGGAACACCCTCCCGCTTCACCTCAGACAATCCACCTCCCTTACAAAGTTCAGAAAGGACCTCAAAACCTGGCTCTTCCACTGAATGCCCATCTCCCCCCCCCCCGTTTCGCCTATCCCCTATCCCCTTTCGCTTAGCGCCTTGAGACCCTAACGGGTGATTAGTTCGCACTCTATAAGTACCCAATAGATAGAGATAGATAGAATGCAATTTTTATTATTTTCTTTTGCCTGCTTTTTCTTTAATTTAAACCCAAATATTGTATTTTTCCACTGCCTCTGAGAGGATGGAATACTGCACAGTGACTGCTTGATACGTGCAGAAGTTCAATTATATTTGTCCCTAATTGGCTCAGAAAGGGAGATAAGAAAAAAAAACTTTCAAGAGGATTTTCAAAAAGTATGTTCAAAGACTGCTAGCAAAATTTCCATTTTACATACACTAAAAACATTAATTTTGTATGCAGTTTATTTACAAGATAGTGATTAATTTCTTAGGCAAATATAAAAAAATACTTTAATTTCCTTTTAAGTCACTATGGCCCCCACGTACTAAGCAGTGAGCAGACAAGCTTCTCAACTCAAGAAGTTGTCCGCTCGCCTTCGCTACATATGGGCAGCGACCAATCGCGTGAAAGAAGCGACTGTCAGTCACCGGGAGGAAGCGAGTGAGCTTTCGTGATTTCCCCTTGCTGCTTCTTACATTGCGGGAAGCAAGCTCGCATATGCGAACCTGCCCCACAAGGGCTCTGGAGCAGTTTTCGCTGCTCAGTACTTGGAGCCTTATGATATATTTATATATAATGCTCATGTGCCAAGTACAGGTTATATAGCACATAACTGTAGCATATGGACCATGTTTGGGCCGGCGCATGCATTCAGTTTTATCAGCAGCAGGTGTGCCTGAACGTTAAAATCATTCTTGTAACGTAAACTTTCAAAAGAAGCATTTTTGCAAATGTGTATATATTGCAAAATGTTTTATTCCTGTTTTAAAAAGGTCAATTGTGCATGTAATGTATGTTTACAATGTCAAGAGTAAATCAGAATAGCATTGTGATCTAAATCTGTGCAAGTGCCTACAATTCTTCACTCCAGACACAAGAAACGTTCTGTTCCACTCTCTCCTCATATCAATCCTTATTTATAATTGGCTTATAACTCAGCACGCTCTTCACTTCAATCTGGTCTAACTGCTGACACCATAGCTATCCACCTCACCTCCTCCTGGGCTGCTCCTCTCTGCTAATCCCTACACTGGTTTCATGATATGGGTCCGAAACGTTGTTGTTGATTGCAGTCTGGCTTAATAAAGAACCTTTGGCAACTTTGAACCTTGGTGGTGCTGCTATTACTTGTATATCCTACGCTGGTTTCAGCCATCCTCAATGATCAAATACAACATTCTTACCCTTACCTACAACGCTCTCTATGATACCACACATCACAATATCTCATCTAATCCCCATAGTCATACCTTGCCAACTCCTTCGCTCTACTTCTGACCTACACCTCTCAGTCCCTCTCATCACTACTTCCATCTTAAGACTTCCCTCATGGTGCACCAGTCTCTTGAACCTGTTACATTCTCTGCTGGTCGATATTCACTACTTTCAATCCTCGCTCCAAACCTAATTTTTCAGAAAAACATATCAGCTAACCATTGAATCTGGACTGGAAACTTAGCAGCCTCTCTGATAATGCCCTACAATAAAATGTATTTTCTAGCAAATTACATCACTGACACCTGCCTCTCTAACATAAACTATTTAAGGTTCCAAAACTATGACTATGTGTTTCAGTTTTTAGAAGGATTTATTTATATATATGAGAGTGCTTTACCCAGTTGATATTACCTAATTTTTCATATTATACTAAATCCTAAAATATTTTCCTGGCACTTACATTATAAAAAAGACCAGAGTTCAAATAGGCGTGCAATACTGCAATGCAGTGGGAAGGAGCAGGAAGTTTGTTCTCATAGGGCATAAATAAATTACAGTTCAAATAATCCAAAGGAGAGTGATTAAAATGATGTATGTTCTAAAACAATAAAACTTGTAAAGAAATGGTTTGTTACCTTAATATCTATAGCTTGGAGAATGAAACAGAGAGGGTATTTCTCTTGCAAGGTGTATCCAGTCCACGGATTCATCCTTTACTTGTGGGATATTCTCATTCCCTACAGGAAGTAGCAAAAAGAGCACACAGCAGAGCTGTCCATATAGCTCCCCCTCTAGCTCCACCCCCCAGTCATTCTCTTTGCTGGCTCTAAGCACTAGGGTCTCTCTACGGGAGGCTAAAGTGAATGTGGTGTTAGAATTGTAGTTTTTATTATCTTCAATCAAAAGTTTGTTATTTTAAATGGTACCAGTTTGTACTATTTACTCTCTAGCAGAAAAGTGATGAAGATGTCTGCTGAGAGGAAAATGATTTTAGCATGTTGTAACTAAAATCCACTGCTGTTCCCACACAGGACTGAGGAGTATCAGAAAACTTCAGTTGGGGGGAACGGTTTGCAGGGTAATCTGCAATGAGGTATGTTCAGTCATTTATTTCTAGACAAGACTGAGATAATGCTAGAAGAGACTGACAATATCCCCATGAGGGGAGGGTAAGCTATGTTCACAGACTTAGTAAGGAATTGAATGCTTACATAACAGGGCTAATTATGCTGGTTGACACTGATTCAGGGCAATCGATTGTTTATTTAAGAAAAATATAGTTTGTAGACACTTTGAAAGTCCTTTTGGGGTTCTTTCTGGGGTTATTACCCACATGGCTGGTTTTTATTCACTTAAGAGTGATTTACTAGGCCTCACAGCTCCGGAGTAGAGTGGGAGGGGCCTAATTTCACGCCTCAGATGCGCAGTTAGAATTGCAGAGAAGTTCATGCTGCTTCACATGGAGGGTCCTGCTGCTGTTTGAGGGCCTTATAGAAGCTATATTCCCCCAAATCTGATCCCTAAGGGCAGGTAGTGCCACAGCAAGGCTGTGGCAATGTGCTGCACTATTTTTAACCGGGTGTTGGCTTTAGGCTGCTCCGGTTTGGGCATTAAGGGGTTAATCGTTTTGAAACTTGTGGTGCAATCTTATTAAGGCTTTAGGTACATACTGTGAAAATTTCAGGAGAATTGCTGCATTTTTCACTGTTTTGTAAAATTGTGTGCTCTTTTTATCTCTTAAAGGCACAGTAACGTTTTTTTCAAATTTTGTTTTTTATTTGATTAAAGTGATTTCCAAGCCTGCTTGTGTATATTACTAGTCTATTAAACATTTCTGACACTAAGGAAAATCCTTGTTCAATGTGTTTAGAAGCCATGGTGGAACCCCCTCTCAGAATGTGTCCCACTTGTACTGATATGTCTATACACTTTAAAGATCATATTGTCGCACTTAAGAATGTGGCCCAAGATGATTCTCAGACTGAAGGTAACGAGGGTAGCCTGTCTGCCTCTCCCCAAGTGTCACAACCAGTTACGACCGCGCAAGCGACGCCTAGTACCTCTAGTGCGTCTATCCCTTTTACATTACAAGACTTAGCGGCAGTCATGGATAATTCTATTACAGCCTTCTTATCTAAACTGCCCGTGTTATCCGCAAAGTGTGATAGCTCCGTTTTAAGAACAGATTATGAGCATTCTGACGCTTTGGTAGCCGTATCCGATATACCCTCACAACGCTCTGAAGTGAGAGCGAGGGATTTGATGTCTGAGGGAGAAGTCTCTGATTCAGGAAGGGTTCCTCCTCAGACAGATTCAGATACATTGGCTTTTAAATTTAAACTAGAACACCTCCGGTATTAGCTACTCTGGATGACTGCGACCCTTTAGTGATCCCAGAGATATTGTGTAAAATCGACCTAGAGGTCCCTGTTTACACGGATACGTTTCCGGTCCCTAAGAGGATTGCGGATATCGTTACTAGGGAGTGGGATAGACCAGGTGTTCCCTTTGCTCCCCCTCCTGTTTTTAAGAAAATGTTCCCCATACCTGACCCTGTGCGGGACTCGTGGCAGACGGTCCCTAAGGTGGAGGGGGCTGTTTCTACACTTGCTAAACGCACAACCATACCAATTGAAGACAGTTGTGCTTTTAAAGACCCTATGGATAAGAAGTTAGAGGGTTTACTTAAGAAAATTTTTGTTCAACAAGGTTTTCTTCTCCAACCTATTGCCTGCATTATTCCTGTAACTTCTGCAGCTGCTTTCTGGTTTGAGGCGCTGGAAGACTCGCTCCAGACGGAGACCTCATATGAGGAAATTATGGATAGAATTAACGCTCTAAAGCTAGCTAATTCTTTTATCACTGAGGCTGCTTTCCAAATAGCTAAGTTAGCGGCAAAAAATTCAGGTTTCGCCATTTTGGCGCGCAGGGCGCTATGGCTAAAGTCCTGTTCGGCCGATGTGTCATCTAAATCCAAGCTTTTGAACATTCCTTTCAAAGGAAAGACTCTCTTCGGGCCTGAATTGAAAAAGATTATTTCAGATATCACCGGGGGAAAAGGCCATGCTCTCCCTCAGGACAAGCCCTTTAAGACAAAGAACAAGGCTAATTTTAGTTCCTTTCGCAATTTCAGGAACGGCCCCGCTTCATCCTCTCCGGCTGCAAAGCAAGAGGGTAACGCTTCACAGCCCAAGGCAACCTGGAAACCTTACCAGGGCTGGAATAAGGGTAAACAGGCCTAAAAGCCTGCAGCTGCCACCAAGACAGCATGAAGGGGTAGCCCCCGATCCGGGACCGGATCTAGTAGGGGGCAGACTCTCTCTCTTCGCTCAGGCCTGGGCAAGAGATGTGCACGATCCTTGGGCATTAGAGATTGTAGCCCAGGGATACCTTTTAGAATTCAAGAACTCTCCTCCAAGGGGAAGGTTCCACATTTCTCGTCTGTCTACAGATCAGACAAAGAAAGAGGCGTTTTTACGCTGTGTAGAAGATCTACATACAATGGGAGTGATCCACCTAGTTCCAATTGCAGAACAAGGACTGGGGTTTTACTCAAACCTGTTTGTGGTTCCCAAAAAAGAAGGAACTTTCAGACCAATCCTGGATCTCAAAATTCTAAACAAATTCCTCAGAGTCCCATCATTCAAGATGGAGACCATTCGGACAATCTTACCAATGATCCAGGAGGGTCAATATATGACTACCGTGGATCTAAAGGATGCGTATCTGCATATTCCTATCCACAAAGATCATCACCAGTTTCTCAGGTTCGCCTTTCTGGACAAGCATTATCAGTTTGTGGCTCTTCCTTTCGGGTTGGCCACTGCTCCCAGAATTTTCACAAAGGTGCTAGGGCGGTTCTAAGACCGTGGGGCATAGCAGTGGCGCCTTACCTAGACAACATCTTAATTCAGTTATCGACTTTCCAAAGAACCAAGTCTCACACGGAGATCGTATTGGCCTTTTTGAGGTCTCATGGGTGGAAGGTGAACGTCAAAAAGAGTTCTCTCTCCCCCCTCACAAGAGTTCCATTCCTAGGAACACTGATAGACTCTGTAGAAATGAAAATATTTCTGACGGAGGTCAGAAAGTTAAAACTGTTAACTACTTGCCAAGCTCTTCATTCCATTCCTTGGCCATCTGTAGCTCAGTGCATGGAGACAATCAGACTAATGGTAGCGGCAATGGACATAGTCCCTTTTGCTCGGATACACCTCAGACCACTGCAACTATGCATGCTCAAACAGTGGAATGGGGATTATGCAGATTTGTCTCCTCAAATTCAGTTGAACCAGGAGACCAGAGATTCCCTTCTCTGGTGGTTGTCTCAGGATCACCTGTCTCAGGGAATATGTTTCCGCAGGCCAGAGTGGATCATTGTAACGACCGACGCCAGTCTGTTAGGCTGGGGTGTGGTCTGGGACTCCCTGAAAGCTCAGGGCTTATGGTCTCGGGAACAAACTCTTCTCCCGATAAACATTCTAGAACTGAGGGCGATATTCAACGCTCTTCAGGCATGGCCTCAACTAGCTGCGGCCAAATTCATCAGATTTCATTCGGACAACATCACGACTGTAGCTTACGTCAATCATCAGGGGGGAACAAAGAGTTCCCTAGCAATGACGGAAGTAACCAAAATAATCAGGTGGGCGGAGGATCACTCCTGCCATCTCTCAGCAATTCACATCCCAGGAGTAGACAACTGGGAGGCGGATTTTCTAAGTCGTCAGACTTTTCACCCGGGGGAGTGGGAACTCCACCCGGAGGTATTTGCCCAGCTGACTCAGCTTTGGGGCACTCCAGAGTTGGATCTGATGGTGTCCCGTCAGAACACCAAACTTCCTCTCTACGGGTCCAGGTCCCGGGATTCCAAGGCGGTATTGATAGATGGTCTAGCAGCGCCCTGGTCCTTCAATCTGGCATATGTTTTTCCACCGTTTCCTCTCCTCCCGCGTCTGGTTGCCAGAATCAAGCAGGAGAAGGCTTCGGTGATTCTGATAGCGCCTGCGTGGCCACGCAGGACTTGGTATGCAGACCTAGTGGACATGCCATCTGTTCCACCATGGACATTGCCAATGAGGCAGGATCTTCTGATACAGGTTCCGTTCAAGCATCCAAATTTAGTTTCTCTATGTCTGACTGCTTGGAGATTGAACGCTTAATTCTATCAAAGCGTGGGTTCTCTGAGTCAGTTATAGATACTCTGATTCAGGCTAGAAAGCCTGTCACCAGGAAAATCTACCATAAGATATGGTGGAAATATCTTTGTTGATGTGAATCCAAGGGTTACTCATGGAGTAAGATTAGGATTCCCAGGATATTGTCCTTTCTCCAAGAAGGATTGGAGAAAGGATTGTCAGCTAGTTCCTTAAAAGGATAAATATCTGCTTTGTCTATCTATCCTGTTACACAAGCGTCTGGCAGAGGTACCAGACGTTCAAGCGTTTGCTCAGGCTTTAGTCAGAATCAAGCCTGTCTATAAACCTGTGGCTCCGCCATGGAGTTTGAATCTAGTTCTTTCAGTTCTTCAAGGGGTTCCGTTTGAACCTTTACATTCCATAGACATTAATTTGTTATCTTGGAAAGTTTTGTTTTTGATAGCTATCTCTTCTGCTCGAAGAGTTTCAGAATTATCTGCCTTACAGTGTGATTCACCTTACCTGTTGTTCCACGCAGATTACAGAATTTATGCTTACCTGTTAAATTACTTTCTCCAACGGTGTGTCCGGTCCACGGCGTCATCCATAACTTGTGGGAATATCTCTTCCCCAACAGGAAATGGCAAAGAGTACAGCAAAAGCTGTCCATATAGTCCCTCCTAGGCTCCGCCCACCCCAGTCATTCGACCGACGGACAGGAGAAAAACAGGAGAAACTATAGGGTGCCGTGGTGACTGTAGTTAAAGAAATAAATTCATCAAACCTGATTAAAAAACCAGGGCGGGCCGTGGACCGGACACACCGTTGGAGAAAGTAATTTATCAGGTAAGCATAAATTCTGTTTTCTCCAACATTGGTGTGTCCGGTCCACGGCGTCATCCATAACTTGTGGGAACCAATACCAAAGCTTTAGGACACGGATGAAGGGAGGGAGCCAATCAGGTTGCCTAAACGGAAGGCACCACGGCTTGCAAAACCTTTCTCCCAAAAATAGCCTCCGAAGAAGCAAAAGTATCAAATTTGTAGAATTTGGCAAAAGTGTGCAGGGAAGACCAAGTCGCTGCCTTACATATCTGATCAACAGAAGCCTCGTTCTTGAAGGCCCATGTGGAAGCCACAGCCCTAGTAGAGTGAGCTGTGATGCGTTCAGGAGGCTGCCGTCCGGCAGTCTCGTAAGCCAATCGGATGATGCTTTTCAGCCAAAAGGAAAGAGAGGTAGCAGTAGCTTTTTGACCTCTCCTCTTGCCAGAATAAACGACAAACAGAGACGACGTTTGTCTGAAATCCTTTGTTGCTTCTAAATAGAACTTTAAAGCACGAACTACATCTAGATTGTGTAACAAACGTTCCTTCTTTGAAACTGGATTCGGACACAAAGAAGGCACAACTATTTCCTGGTTAATATTCTTGTTGGAAACAACCTTTGGAAGGAAACCAGGTTTAGTACGCAAAACAAGCTTATCTGAATGGAACACCAGATAGGGCGGATTACACTGCAGAGCAGATAACTCAGAAACTCTTCTAGCAGAAGAAATAGCAACCAAAAACAGAACTTTCCAAGATAGCATCTTGATATCTATGGAATGTAGAGGTTCAAACGGAACCCCTTGAAGAACTGAAATAACTAAATTCAGACTCCAGGGAGGAGTCAAAGGTCTGTAAACGGGCTTGATCCTGACCAAAGCCTGAACAAAAGCTTGAACATCAGGCACAGCTGCCAGTCGTTTGTGTAATAAGACAGATAAAGCAGAAATCTGTCCCTTTAGAGAACTCGCTGATAATCCCTTATCCAAACCTTCTTGGAGAAAAGAAAGGATCCTAGGAATTTTGATCTTACTCCATGAGAATCCCTTGGATTCACACCAACAGATATATCTTTTCCATATTTTATGGTAAATCTTCCTAGTTACAGGTTTTCTGGCTTGTATCAGAGTATCTATTACAGAATCCGAAAACCCACGCTTAGATAAAATCAAGCGTTCAATTTCCAAGCCGTTAGCTGAAGGGAAACTAGATTTGGATGTTCGAATGGACCTTGTACTAGAAGATCCTGTCTCAAAGGTAGCTTCCATGGTGGAGCCGATGACATATTCACCAGGTCTGCATACCAAGTCCTGCGTAGCCACGCAGGAGCTATCAAGATCACAGAGGCCCTCTCCTGCTTGATCCTGGCTACCAGCCTGGGAATGAGAGGAAACGGGTGGAAACACATAAGCTAGGTTGAAGGTCCAAGGCGCTACTAATGCATCCACTAGAGTCGCCTTGGGATCCCTGGATCTGGACCCGTAGCAAGGAACCTTGAAGTTCTGACGAGACGCCATTAGATCCATGTCTGGAATGCCCCATAATTGAGTCAACTGGGCAAAGATCTCCTGGTGGAGTTCCCACTCCCCTGGATGGAATGTCTGACGACTCAGATAATCTGCCTCCCAGTTTTCCACTCCTGGGATGTGGATCGCAGATAGGTGGCAGGAGTGATCCTCCGCCCATTTTATGATTTTGGTCACTTCTCTCATCGCCAGGGAACTCCTTGTTCCCCCCTGATGATTGATGTAAGCAACAGTCGTCATGTTGTCTGATTGGAATCTTATGAATCTGGCCTTTGCTAGTTGAGGCCAAGCCTTGAGAGCATTGAATATCGCTCTCAGTTCCAGAATGTTTATCGGGAGAAGAGACTCTTCCCGAGACCATAGCCCCTGAGCTTTCAGGTAGTTCCAGACAGCGCCCCAGCCCACTAGACTGGCGTCGGTCGTGACGATGACCCACTCTGGTCTGCGGAAACTCATTCCCTGGGACAGGTGGTTCTGGGTTAGCCACCAACGGAGTGAGTCTCTGGTCTTCTGATCTACTTGAATCACTGGAGAAAAGTCTGTATAGTCCCCATTCCACTGTTTCAGCATGCACAGTTGTAATGGTCTTAGATGAATTTGCGCAAAAGGAACTATGTCCATTGCTGCAACCATCAACCCTACGACTTCCATGAACTGAGCTATGAAAGGACGTGGAACAGAATGAAGAACTTGACAAGCGCTTAGAAGTTTTGACTTTCTGACATCTGTCAGGAAAATCTTCATTTGTAAAGAATCTATTATTGTCCCCAAGAAAGGAACTCTTGTCGACGGAGACAGGGAACTTTTTTCTATGTTCACTTTCCATCCGTGAGATCTGAGAAAGGCCAGAACGATGTCTGTGTGAGCCTTTGCCTTTGAAAGAGTCGACGCTTGAATCAGAATGTCGTCCAAGTAAGGTGCCACTGCAATGCCCCTTGGTCTTAGAACCGCTAGAAGGGACCCGAGTACCTTTGTGAAAATCCTTGGAGCAGTGGCTAGCCCGAATGGGAGAGCCACAAACTGGTAATGTTTGTCCAGAAAGGCGAACCTTAGGAACTGATGATGATCTTTGTGGATAGGAATATGTAGATACGCATCCTTTAGATCCACGGTAGTCATAAATTGACCCTCCTGGATTGTAGGTAAAATCGTTCGAATGGTTTCCATTTTGAACGATGGCACTCTGAGAAATTTGTTTAGGATCTTTAAATCCAGAATTGGTCTGAAGGTTCCCTCTTTTTTGGGAACCACAAACAGATTTGAGTAAAACCCCATTCCTTGTTCCACGGTTGGAACTGGGTGTATCACTCCCATTTTTAACAGGTCTTCTACACAATGTAAGAATGCCTGTCTCTTTATTTGGTTTGAAGATAAGTGAGACATGTGGAACCTTCCCCTTGGGGTTAGTTCCTTGAATTCCAGAAGATAACCCTGAGAAACTATTTCTAGTGCCCAGGGGTCCTGAACATCTCTTGCCCAAGCCTGAGCGAAGAGAGAGAGTCTGCCCCCTACTAAATCGGGGGCTACTCCTTCATGCTGTTTTGTTAGCAGAAGCAGGCTTCTTGGCCTGCTTACCCTTGTTCCAGCCTTGCATCGGTTTCCAAGCTGGTTTGGTTTGCGAAGCATTACCCTCTTGTCTAGAGGCTGCAGAGTTGAAGGCCGGTCCGTTCCTGAAATTGCGAAAGGAACGAAAATTAGACTTATTCTTGGCTTTGAAAGGCCTATCTTGTGGGAGGGCGTGGCCCTTACCCCCAGTGATGTCTGAGATAATCTCTTTCAATTCTGGCCCAAAAAGAGTTTTACCCTTGAAAGGGATATTAAGCAATTTTGTCTTGGAAGATACATCCACTGACCAAGACTTTAGCCAGAGCGCTCTGCGCGCCACAATTGCAAACCCAGAATTTTTCGCCGCTAATCTAGCTAACTGCAAAGCGGCATCTAAAATAAAGGAATTAGCTAACTTAAGTGCGTGAACTCTGTCCATAACCTCCTCATACGGAGTCTCTCTACTGAGCAACTTTTCTAGTTCCTCGAACCAGAACCATGCTGCTGTAGTGACAGGAATAATGCACGAAATAGGTTGCAGGAGGTAACCTTGCTGTACAAAAATCTTTTTAAGCAAACCCTCCAATTTTTTATCCATAGGATCTTTGAAAGCACAATTATCCTCGATAGGAATAGTAGTGCGCTTGGCTAGTGTAGAAACTGCCCCCTCTACCTTAGGGACTGTCTGCCATAAGTCCTTTCTGGGGTCGACCATAGGAAATAATTTCTTAAATATAGGAGGGGGAACAAAAGGTATGCCGGGCTTCTCCCACTCCTTATTCACTATGTCCGCCACCCGCTTGGGTATAGGAAAAGCGTCGGGGTGCACCGGAACCTCTAGGAACTTGTCCATCTTGCACAATTTTTCTGGAATGACCAGGTTGTCACAATCATCCAGAGTAGATAACACCTCCTTAAGCAGTGCGCGGAGATGCTCTAATTTAAATTTAAATGTCACAACATCAGGTTCTGCCTGTTGAGAAATTCTACCTGAATCTGAAATTTCCCCATCTGACAAAACCTCCCTCATGGCCCCTTCAGATTGGTGTGAGGGTATGACAGAGCAATTATCATCAGCGCCCTCCTGCTCTACAGTGTTTAAAACAGAGCAATCACGCTTTCTCTGATATGCAGGCATTTTGGATAAAATATTTGCTATGGAGTTATCCATTACTGCCGTCAATTGTTGCATAGTAATAAGCATTGGCGCGCTAGAAGTACTAGGGGTCTCCTGCGTGGGCAAAACTGGTGTAGACACAGAAGGAGATGATGTAGAACTATGTCTACTCCCATCATCTGATGAATCATCTTGGGCAACTTTACTATCTGTGGCAGTACTGTCCTTACTTTGTTTGGACGCTATGGCACAATTATCACACAATTTTGAAGGGGGAGACACATTGGCTTCCATACATACAGAACATAGTTTATCTGAAGGCACAGACATGTTAAACAGGCTTAAACTTGTCAATAAAGTACAAAAAAAAACGTTTTTAAACAAAACCATTACTGTCTCTTTAAATTTTAAACAGTGCACACTTTATTACTGAATATGTGAAAAACTATGAAGGAATTGTTCAAATTTAACCAAATTTTCACCACAGTGTCTTAAAGCATTCAAAGCATTGCACCCCAAATTTGAGACCTTTAACCCTTAAAATGAAGAAACCGGAGCCGGTTACAGTTTTAACTCCTCTACAGTCCCAGCTACAGCCTTTGCTGCGACTTTACCAAACCCAGGGGGTATACGATACCAAATGAAGCCTTCTAGGAACCTTTTCAACAACTTTCAGACCCACACACATGCAGCTGCATGTCCTGCTCTCAAAAGTAACTGTGCAGTAATGGCGTGAAAATGAGGCTCATCCTACTACAGGGAAGGCCCTTCCTGACTGAAAAGGTGTCTAAACCAGTGCCTGACGTTAAAAAAACGTTCCCCAAAGTTTATAAGTGTGAATATCAACATCAAGCTTTATAAAATGCCCAAATAAAGCAATTGATCTTGCCCATAAAAGTGTCTACCAGTTTTATAGCCCATATTAAGCCCTTTATTCTGTTTGAGACTAAGAAAATGGCTTACCGGTCCCCATGAGGGGAAATGACAGCCTTCCAGCATTACACAGTCTTGTTAGAAAAATGGCTAGTAATACCTTAAGCAGAAAAGTCTGCTAACTGTTTCCCCCAACTGAAGTTATTTCATCTCAACAGTCCTATGTGGAAACAGCAAACGATTTTAGTTACTGCTGCTAAAATCATATTCCTCTCACAAACAGAACTCTTCATCTTTTTCTGTTTCAGAGTAAATAGTACATACCAGCACTATTTTAAAATAACAAACTCTTGATAGTAGAATAAAAAACTACAACTAAACACCACATACTCTTCACCATCTCCGTGGAGATGTTGCCTGTGCAACGGCAAAGAGAATGACTGGGGTGGGCGGAGCCTAAGAGGGTCTATATGGACAGCTTTTGCTGTACTCTTTGCCATTTCCTGTTGGGGAAGAGATATTCCCACAAGTTATGGATGACGCCGTGGACCGGACACACCAATGTTGGAGAAAAGGTAGTTTTGCGTACCAAGCCTGGTTTTCTTCCTAAAGTTTTTTCTAACAAGAATATTAACCAGGAAATAGTTGTTCCTTCTCTGTGTCCTAATCCATCTTTGAAGAAGGAACGTCTATTACACAATCTTGATGTAGTTCGTGCTTTAAAGTTCTATTTACAAGCAACTAAGGATTTCAGACAAACATCTTTCTTGTTTGTTATCTATTCTGGTAAGAGGAGAGGTCAGAAAGTGACTGCTACCTCTCTTTCCTTTTGGCTGAAAAGCATCATCCGTTTGGCCTATGAGACTGCTGGCCAGCAACCTCCTGAAAGAATTACTGTTCATTCTACCAGAGCAGTGGCTTCCACATGGGCTTTGAAAAACGAGGCTTCTGTTGAACAGATTTGTAAGGCAGCGACTTGGTCTTCACTGCATACTTTTGCCAAATTTTACAAATTCGATACTTTTGCTTCTTCGGGGGCTATTTTTGGGAGAAAGGTTTTGCAAGCAGTGGTGCCTTCTGTTTAAGGTACCTGTCTTGTTCCCTCCCTTCATCCGTGTCCTAAAGCTTTGGTATTGGTATCCCACAAGTAAAGGATGAATCCGTGGACTGGATACACCTTGCAAGAGAAAACAGAATTTATGCTTACCTGATAAATTACTTTCTCTTGCGGTGTATCCAATCCACGGCCCGCCCTGGCAATTAAGTCAGGTAAAAATTTTTTGTTTAAACTACAGTCACCACTGCACCCTATGGTTTCTCCTTTTTCTTCCTAACCTTTGGTCGAATGACTGGGGGGTGGAGCTAGAGGGGGAGCTATATGGACAGCTCTGCTGTGTGCTCTCTTTGCCACTTCCTGTAGGGAATGAGAATATCCCACAAGTAAAGGATGAATCCGTGGACTGGATACACCGCAAGAGAAAGTAATTTATCAGGTAAGCATAAATTATGTTTTTATACAAAAAAAGAGTCTTATGATTACTTTATAAATATATATACCCATCATGTTTCTTGTATACAAATTCTGAGAATGTGGTTGCTAAGTAAAGTTAGCAAGAGAGAGTGCACAGGGTGATTTATGGATTTTTTCCAAGCAGATGTATCACTTTAGTATGTTCATGTAAGTTGCAAAATCTCAGGTCAGAAGTATGGAAGAAAGTCATGTGGTGTGTCACTAGATTGTACCTGCAGAAACTGGAATTCTGCCCCTGGTTACTTCCATCCTAGGACTTCCCTCATGCTGCACCAGTCTCTTGAACCTGTTACATTCTCTGCTGGTTGATATTCACTACTTTAAATCCTCGCTCCAAACCTACCTTTTCAGAGAAGCATATCAGCTAACCATTGAATCTTTACTGGAAACTTATCAGCCTCTCTAATAATGCCCTACAATAAAATGTATTTTCTAGCCAATTACATCACTGACACCTGCCTATCTAACATAAACTATTGAAAGTTTCAAGACTATGACTATGTGTTTCAGTTTTTAGAAGGATCTTTTATATATGTATGAGAGTGCTTTACTTAATTTTTCATATTATTCTAAATCCTAAAATATTTTCCTGGCACTTACATTATAAAAAAAGACCAGAGTTCAAATAGGCGTGCAATACTGCAATGCAGTGGGAAGGAGCAGGATGTTTGTTCTCATAGGTGCATAAATAAATTACAGTTCAAATAATCCAAAGGAGGGAGATTAAAATGATGTATGTTCTAAAACAATAAAACTTTTCAAGAAATGGTTTGTTACCTTAATATCTATAGCTTGTAGAATGAAACAGAGAGGGTATTTTATACAAAAAAAAGAGTCTTATGATTACTTTATAAATATATATATATGTTACATATTATTTTACGTTTTTTACACCAGAGCTCTATGGGTCAGAAAATGACAGTATTAGAGGTATACCAAATTATCATTCATTAAAAAGCGATGGCCAAAATATAATTAAATTTCATAACAATTGTCAACTTTGCCAACCTTTACAATCAGTCAATGGCAAACTAAAATAATAACTAAAACATCAATTCAATTACAATTAAAATAATCAATAACCATAACTAAAAACATCAATTCAATTACAATTATAAAAATTAACAACCATATATTACTTATTATATGATACAATAATTTTCAAATACATTTAAAAATATAAATTTAATTTTTAAATTCATAATACCTTTTGGACTGCGAAAAAATATTAAGAACAGCACTGCCAAACCTGAAAGATTTCATCTTGAAGTAAAATGTCTTTTAGTGAAATGAAAGGCCAAATTTTTTTTTGTTTTACAAAACATCTTGGGGACGATTTATTAATGATCCACTGTAGCGAATCATGTCCGCCAGACATTGATAAATGCTGCCAGCATACGCTGTCAGCATTTATCATTGCACAACAAGTTCTGGTGAACTGCTTGTGCAAAGCCGCTCCCCTGCAGATTCGCGGCCAATCGGCTGCTTGTAGGGGGTGTCAATCATCCTAATCGTATGAGATTGGGCAAATTGATGTCCGCTGCTTCTTAACTTCTGAGTCTGAAACAGGGGTATACAGCCCCATTTGGGTCATGATAAATCAGCCCCCTTGTATCAGAGGCACCGGCCTAACATGAATTGGCAATTTACCCATCATGTTTCTTGTATACAAATTCTGAAAATTTGGTTACCAAGTAAAGTTTGTAAGATAGAGTGCACAGGGTGATTTATGGATTTTTTCCAAGCAGATGTATCTCTTTAGTATGTTCATGTAAGTTGCAAAATCTCAGGTCAGAAGTATGAAAGAAAGACGTGGTGTGGTCAATTTCATTCTTTCCAGACCAACCTAATAGTAAGTGCCACACGATCAACTAATAAATATTGCTGTATTTTAATTGGATCCACCAAAAATGTGTACAATATTTGATAGTCTTTTTTGATACATAGGGCTAGATTACAAGTGGCACGCCTGCGCTAACTTGTGTGTGTATTACAAGTTGAAAGTAAACGCGACTGAAGACCACTCGTAAAGGGCTAGGGCTAAATAAAAAGTTGCACCAAACACAACATAAATACATTAAAATAAATTGTTACACTCATATATACACTATTTAATAAAACTATTTACAGAAATATTAATAAAAAAAAGTTCTAAGGTTTAAAAAGTATATGGTATATGACAAAGTATTTGAATGGAAAGGGCTATAATGAATATATACATACATATTGTGTATACATGTGTATTTATGTTTATATGTGTATATTTGTATATATACTTTGGATCCCTTTCCACTCAAATATCTGAAAACATGAAAATTCCTACTCTTGATAGTAGAGCACCTCTGAAATCTATAACCTCTCTCCTCAGAGGACAATAACAAACTGGGGAGGTAGAGGAGGTGGGAGGAGCTAAAGCTCTGTGAGGGTTATTGACCTCCTCCTGATAGGCTGGAATATATCCCACATGTTATGAAGCTATGGACTCTCATCAGCCTAAAGGAAATAAAATTATCAGTAAGTATAAATTCTGTTTTTGATACATTTTAATATTTAATAATGTGTTTCAGTGTGTATGTACTGTAAATATTTTACATTCCAATGTTCTTCACATATGGGAAAATGTTCTATGTCTTTTTAAATATATATTCTTATATATATATATATATATGTATATACCTATATATATATATTCATTCATATATATATTCTTTGTGAAGAACATTGGAATGTAAAAACCTTTGGGTTTGTGCAGTTAATCATGATATTTGAACTCCTGAAGTTAGAGCATGTCGACTTTCGCTCGCATGCAAACAATTTACTTTCAACTTGTAATATGTGCGCTACCCCCACGTGCGTTAAAAGTTTACGTGTGAGCGCGCCACTTGTAATCTGGCCCATAGTATGTTACTTATATAAAGATAAATTACATAACATTAGGGAGGTAGCAAAAGAAAATAGCAATAACCCTTCCATTGTATCAGTAATTTAAACTCCATTGTTTTAAATTTGACTTAAAGGGACATATACTATGTATTTGAAATGCACAGCAGTGTATCAAAACTACCTTAGAAATATTTATGTAATACAGTTTTAATAGCAATGTCACTGCTTGAAAGTTAACATCAATTGTGCATGCAACTCTAGTGCATGCGCATTTGCCTGTCAAGTGGGATTAGAGCATCATAGTTTACAATTCAGGGGTTGAAAGTTACTAACTAAGGAGAAAACGTTATTATTCCCTTGATTTAAAACAAAGGAAAAGTAAATTTTGTACAATTTCTTAGTTGTTCAGGGCTAGAGGACAAGTAGACATTTAAGCCCTGTCTGTAATACATCATAAGTGCACTGGTGGATTCACTGTAGAAAACATAAAGGCACTGGAAACCCCAACCCCAATCTTTCATGATTTGAATAGAACATACAATTTTAAACAACTTTCCAATTTGCTTCTATTATCAAATTTGCTTCATTCTCTTGTTATCCTTTGCTGATGGAACAAAATTGCACTACTGCAGCTAGCTGAACACACCAGGTTAGCCAATCACAAGAGACAAATGTGTGCAGACACTAATCATTAGCTAGCTCCCACTAGTGCAAGATATATGCGTATTATTTTTCAACAAGGGATACCAAGAGAATGTGCACATTTGCAAATAGAAGTGAATTTAAAAGTGGCTTCAAATCACATGCTCTATCTGAATCATGCAAGTTTAATTTTGACTTTGCTATCCCTTTAACAAATACACATTAAAGGGGCATGAAAGTCAAACATCAGAAAGAGCAGTGATGGTTAACCAGCGGCCCGAGGGCTACATGTGGTCCTCTGTACTTGTTCTTGCGACTCCAGGTAAAAAGCAGAGCTGACAATTTGTTCCATAGTATTTGTGGCTCCACGTGGAACTAAGATGTTATGAGTTTTCAGTTGACTCTTTTTAACAAATGTACTTTGGTCTATTGGCATCCTTTGTTGAAAAGTGTACATAGGTAGGCTCAGGAGTATCAATGTACAACTGAGAGCTAGCTGCTACATAAATTTGCCTCCTTTATTTATTTATTTTTACTCTTTTTTTTTTTTTTGCTAACCAGATGTGTTCATCTATGTCCATTTAGTGCATTGCTGCCCTGGAGCTCACTTTAACTATGTGTTTAACCCTTTTGCAGTAACTACACACAGTTATATACAAGTAATAGTGCAATAATAAAATGCTCTAACACATTAGACCATTTTTCTGTTTGCACTTTTTATGATGCTTTAGATAAGTTGGTTTTCAAACCGTATAAATTAATGTGAATTGTATAAGAACAAATTCATAATTCATTTTTGCTAACACTTTCCAAAAGAAATACACACACACTCTATCAACCCTTTTTTTTTTTACTGCTTTTCATAGCAAAATTCCTCTGGAGTATACCCTAAAATTTTCCATGTTGGAAACTAATTAGACATCTAATTTTAAACAAACAAACCATACACTGCTTATTCCCTTGACCCCAATTATTGATTGCAGCTGTGCATCTATTTTATACCTACAGGAAAACAGCTGGTACTACTTAAGCAAATTGGAACAGGTTAAGATACATAGGTAAAAGGTCGCTAAGTGCTGTGACATATATGTATTTTGAAGCAGTCACCTAATCTTTTTTATCTAGCTGTATATTATTTTCTGTAAACCCAAGGCTGTTTGCTTGGAACTTTTACAACTTTTAATGTTTATATAAATTGTAATATAAGGGATAATTATATAGCCGTAAATACTTTAAATAGGTTTATATAAACTAAAATAGTATTATAATGTTATATGATAATAACAAGAAATGAAAATTGTTTATTGGTTAAAGTGATGGTATATCCTAGGGTTTGTGATACGCTAGGCTTTACCAGTGCTACAAATAAAGGGGGCTTTCAGTCATGAAGTATAAAAAACTTCATACTGAAAGTTCTTTTATTTGCAGTGAGTTAATGCCATGCTGAGCACCTATGGTTGTCCACGGCAAAACTCCTTTTTGCCAATAGCGTCCTCTTAGCCAATATTGTGCTAGCCATACAACATATAATGCCGAATGGCCCACACGGCTATTGGCTAAGGGTTGAAAACATAACCTCAATGAAAAAATAGCATTTTGCCATGGGTGGCACTCAGCTCGGCCTAAACTCGCTGCAAATAAAGGAACTTTCCGTACAAAGTTTTTTTACACTTCATGACTGAAAGTCCCCTTTATGTGTAGCACTGGTAAATCCTAGCATTTAAAAAAATGACCATCACTTTAATGTTTTCTTTGGTAATTGAACCAAGCCTTCCATAAACTTTTTTAACCCCCTTAACAACCACGATGTACCCTGTATGTCGCTGGCCGTCAAAGGTTTTTCAGGTCATAGTAGCACTGGTTTTTGTAGTGTAACATTTTTTTAAAATATATTTAATGACCATTTAGATAGTGAATGGGTTATAAGTCACAACATTCGCTGACTGATGTATCTCCTTAGGGATCTTGAAATATTAAGAAGCAAATCACACTAAGCAGTCAAATGTAATATGGTTCCATGTATGATGCTAGTATTGTTGTGGGAGGATTCACTAAATGGGGTTTAGAGATAGTAAAGAGAGAGAAAACTGTCAGTAAGACAGAGTTGATGAAAGCGTATGAGGTAACATAGCTATATAGTGTAATAGATAGATAGTAGATTGAAAGAAGACACAAGTCCATTGAGTTAAACCTACACAGATCCTATCTGATTTGCAATAATGAAACTTCCAATCAAACCTATCTTAAAGGGACAGTCAAGTCCCAAAAAAACTTTCATGATTTAAAAAGGAAATGTAATTTTAAACAACTTTTCCAATTTACTTTTATCACCAATTTTGCTTTGTTCTCTTGGTATTCTTAGTTGAAAACTAAACCTAGGAGGTTCATATGCTAATTTCTTAGATCTTGAAGACTGCCTCTTATCTGAATGCATTTTGACCACTAGAGGGCATTAGTTACCCTAGAGTGAGCACTGATTGGCTAAAATGCAAGTCTGTCAAAAGAACTGAAATAAGGGGGCAGTCTGAAGAGGCTTAGATACAAGGTAATCACAGAGGTAAAAAGTATATTAATATAACTGTGTTGGTTATGCAAAACTGGGGAATAGGTAATAAAAGGATTATCTTTCTTAACAACAAAAATACTGGTGTTGACTGTCCCTTTAATACATTAGAAGCCAACCTACAGTATATAACACAAGCAATCATATCCCTGGATTCTGTTTTTAGCCAAAAATGTATCTAAGACATTAAGAAATGTATCTAAGGTATCAGCATTTACTGTCTTTTTAGGCAAGAAGTTCCAAAGTTTGCTTTTACAGAGAATTTATTTTTTATGTGGCTGAAGATTAAATCTCCTTTCTTCTACATGGCCTTGGAATCAACAGTGGTTCCACCAACTCTGTATATGGACCTTGAATATATTTATATAAAGTAATCATATCACCTATGAAGCACAATTTGGCTAACCTCCTCTCATAGTATAAATCCTCTATCCCCCTTATTCATTTTGTGGCCCTTCTCTGAACTTTTCCTAATCCTGCAATGTCCTTTATTAAAATTGGTCTCCAGAACTCCATTCCATACTTAAGGTGAGGTCTTACTAGGGATTTATATAGCAACTAAATTATACTTTCCCTGCATATGTGCTTCTTTTAATACATGCTAGTATCTTATTTGCCTTAGAAGCCGCTACTTTTCATTGCACTTTATCTCATTACCTAAAAATACACCTAAAACCTTCTCTGTTTTGCTGTTTTTTGTGTATTTAAATATTTCGACATGACTAATTACTTTGTTCAATCTGAGTATGATCGATTTACTACAACTCATAGCACCCTGTCTTTTATACAGTTATTTATCCATGAGCTAACATTGGGCTAGATTATGACTGGAGCGCTATTTTGTGCTCTCGCTCGTGCATTCATTTTGCTACACATCAGGTTGCACTCGTATTACATATCATATCGGCTGATGAGGCTTGTCTGACGGAAGTGCAGCTCTGATGCCGCTATAGAGATCTTCGTACATAACATATAGTCTTGAGAAAGGCCTATCAAAGAGCCGAAATGTCGACTTGGGATCTATGCTTCTATGATGTTTAAATAAAGTTTTGAATATTATTTATATAAGCCCTGTGAGTGCCCTTCTATGAGAAGATTTTTATATATATATATATATATATATATTTATACAGTATCTCACAAAAATGAGTACACTCCCCACATTTTTAAAAATATTTTATTATATCTTTTCATGTGACAACACTGAAGAAATGATACTTTGCTACAATGTAAAGTAGTGAGTGTACAGTCTGTATAACAGTGTTGTCCCCTCAAAATAACTCAACACACATCCATTAATGTGATATTCCTTTAAGGATTATCCCCTCCCATCTCATTAATTCCCCTTTATTAGGCAGCAGCTTTCAACACTCATTGCCTGAATATTGAAGCATACTGCTACGTTGCTTTCCTGTGCCAAATCTTCTAACCGTTTCAGTTCGGATTACAGATTCATACGCCTCCGGATCTACATCCTCATCGTTTCCGGAAACTAAGCTGCGCACACACAGCTTCTCACCGCCGACGGCGGTCACAGCTCAGCGTTACTCTTACCGGATCATTGTGGGGTATTGTATATAATCAATCCGTAAAGTACTTACCTTGTTTTGATTTATATTTACCCTCTCTATGCCGCTTAACTTGATTTGATTCATTCCAATACTAAATGGTCCGTTATTAAACTTGCCTTATATAACAGTACAAGTTGTGCTTCAGCAAACCAAATATATCTCTGCTAAATAGATTTCATCACAGATTGGAATCATCATTTGACCTGTATCGTTTGTGTGTTTGTTCTGCTTGGAACTGTATATATTTTAGGATGACTGTGTGTGTGCGTGAAGACAGGATTTGACTACATTAACTCTGATTCGCCATCACCAAGGAATATTCCTTATGTACCTGATTAAGTTATACCAACTATACTATTTGATAGTCATTTAAACTTGGTTCATAAAAGATTTCAAAAGTAACTGTCTCACTGTGTCTATTCAGGTAATTTAAACCTCCATTAGCTGCTTAGAATACAAAAGAGAAACACATCCCTTTTTTAATTTAAGGGATTTTGTTTATATCTTAAACCCTTTACACAAATATATAATAAAGTACTACATAATATTCAGGCATAAGAAAAAAGAAGGGTTTAGAATAAACATTAGAAGAAAATAAAACAATTAGAGACCAGCGCAAAATGAATTGAATACAAACACCTATATATAAGGAAGATTCCCAATATTACTTCCAAAAGGACAAAAATTTAAATATAATACAAAATATAAGTGCGCAAAGTGGATGCTAAAGTATACAATTAAAAAGGTTTTTTTTAAATAAACTCAGAATTCTGAATGTTTGACCATGTGCAAAAATTAAAATCTAATATATTCAGATGCAGAGAGGTTTTTTATAGGTCCTCACACCAAAGGGTTAAAATTAATTCCCATATACTTCAATTAAATTAAATTAGTGGTGAATACAAATGTGAAACAAACCACATATGATTAAAATATATATTGTATTTTATAATGCTTAAAAACATGAAATAAACAATTTTGAAAATACTCTTTCTAAAATTTTGAATCTAACATTTATTTATTTAATACAATTGATAGTGACCGGCCCTAACTTATAAAACACATCTAAATTAATAACACATCTAAATTAATACCACATAAATTGATAAAAGGACAAATATGATCACAAAATAAAGTGTAAGTTTTAAGGACACCAATTTCAAGTGGACGCTTCTGTCTCCCACCTAGACGCTGCTCAGGACCAGCTGGGAGGAATCAGAAGATTTTTCTTGCTTATCATCGTGCATTGTGCTTTTGTGGAAAGCTTGGGAAGGACATCGTTTGGGACTTTCCTTTTGGGACTAATTACAAAGTTTCCATCTGAGTCCTTAAAACGTACACTTTATTTTGTGATCATATTTGTCCTTTTATCAATTTATGTGGTATTAATTTAGATGTGTTATTAATTTAGATGTGTTTTATAAGTTAGGGCCGGTCACTATCAATTGTATTAAATAAATAAATGTTAGATTCAAAATTTTAGAAAGAATATTTTCAAAATTGTTTATTTCATGTTTTTAAGCATTATAAAATACAATATATATTTTAATCATATGTGGTTTGTTTCACGTTTGTATTCACCACTAATTTAATTTAATTGAAGTATATGGGAATTAATTTTAACCCTTTGGTGTGAGGACCTATAAAAAACCTCTCTGCATCTGAATATATTAGATTTTAATTTTTGCACATGGTCAAACATTCAGAATTCTGAGTTTATTTAAAAAAAAAACTTTTTAATTGTATACTTTAGCATCCACTTTGCGCACTTATATTTTGTATTATATTTAAATTTTAGAATAAACATTTCAACATGGATCCTCAGGAAATAAAAAATGAGTTAACCAATATATACCAAAAATTGGATTATTTAAATAAAGGGTTAACTGAAGTAAAAGCAGAAAATAGTATGTACAACCATTTCCTTCTTACAAGGGGAACCAAGAACATGGGCTAATAGGTTCTTAGAAAGTAATAATCCTATTTTAGACTCACTACAGGAATTTTTTTCGCGCACTTACAAGCCTATATGAGGATTCCAACAGTCAAATTACTGCAGAAACAAAGCTACGTTCCATAAAGCAAGGAAAAAGAACCGTTGAGGAGTACACAACCGAATTCCAGATGTGGGCGGATGACTCCCAATGGAATGAGATTAGTTTAAGAAATCAATTTCGTCTAGGACTATCAGAAAATTTAAAAGATGAACTCTCACGCCTGGATGCCCCTGATAGTCTCCTATCTTTGATAAAACTCAGTACAACTTTAGATAGAAGACTCTGTGAAAGAAAGGCTGAGAAAGCAGGTTATGATGTCATACCAAAACGTCCCTTCAACTATACCTCGACTCAGGAGAGATACAACACCAGTACACCTATGGAAATAGGAGTCATCAAAGGCCCACTCACACCAGAGGAAAAAACCAGGAGAAGGATGGAAAATTTGTGCCTTTACTGTGCACATAAAGAGCATACTGTTTCCTCATGTCCTCAACTTCTGAAGCAAAAGAAGGGTAAGCTATCCCACAATACTCATTTGTATAATATAACATTGGATACCCAAATGACTTTATTTTTTTCATTACAGTGGGACCAGAGAAACATCCAATCTAAAGCTTTGGTTGATTCAGGGGCTTCACGAAGTTATATAGATACTACCTTTGTTAAGAATAATAAAATACCTATTGTGTGTAAAGCAAAACCTCTCTTTGTCAAATTGATAGATGGTTCATTGATACAACAAGGTCCAATAACCCATCACACCATACCTTTACTTTTAACCACTAAAGAAGGTCATACTGAGTATATCTCATTTGATTTAATTCCTATTTCATTACACACAATGATTCTGGGGTTTTCCTGGTTACAGAAACATAACCCGAATATAGATTGGTCTCTAAATAAAATAACATTAAGTTCTTCTTACTGTTTGAAGACCTGTTATCCACATTGTACCATAGATACCCTAGAGAATTGGATACCCAGACCTTATCAGGATCTGACAGAGGTTTTTGACCTAAAAGATGCAGAAAATCTTCCCCCACATAGGGAATTCGATTGTCCCATCGATTTGATACCTGGGTCACAAGTTCCACATGGGAAAATATATCCTCTTTCTCAAACCGAACTAGCTTTTGTAAGAGCTTACTTAGACGATAATTTGCGTAAAGGGTTCATTTCTCATTCTACTTCCCCTGCAGCAGCAGGTATGTTCTTAGTTAAAAATAAGGATGGGACTATACGTCCAATTATTGATTACAGAGCACTAAATGATATTACTTTAAAGAACAGATATCCACTACCGTTAATTCCAGAGCTTCTCGAACGCCTACATGGCGCCACCATTTACTCTAAACTTGACTTAAAGGGTGCATATAACCTAATAAGAATCAAACAAGGTGACGAATGGAAAACAGCGTTTAGAACACGTTATGGTCTTTACCAATACAACGTGATGCCATTTGACTTAAGTAATGCGCCCGCAACATTCCAACACTTTATTAATGAAATCTTTCGGGATTTGTTGGATGTATGTGTTAGAATAAATGAGGATGTCATCCAAATAAATTATAAGACATTGCAGGATCATGAGAAACACGTACGATGGGTGCTTACAAGGTTAAAAGAACACAAATTATACGCCAAACTAGAGAAATGTTCCTTTCACGTTCAAGAGATTAAGTTCTTGGGTTACATCATAACCCCAAATAAAATAATGATGGATCCAGAAAAGGTTTCTGCAATATTAAATTGGCCAGCCCCCACAACTGTTAGAGCTTTACAAAGATTCATTGGGTTCTCAAATTTTTATCGAAGGTTTATAAAAGATTTCTCACTAATTGTGAAACCATTAACACAACTAACTAGTAAGAAACAAAGATTTATTTGGACCAAAGAAGCTCAATTATCTTTTGAGACTCTTAAGAATCAGTTTGTTACTGCACCATTTTTAACACTACCCAATTTTGATTCTCAATTTATTCTTGAAGTAGACGCTTCAAATACTGGCATTGGTGCAATTCTTTCACAAAAGAATACAGAAAAGACAGAGACCCATCCTATAGCTTTTTATTCAAGAATGCTCACAAGTGCTGAAAAGAACTATAGTATAGGGGATAAAGAACTATTGGCAATAAAATGTTCGTTAGAACACTGGAGACACCTTCTTGAAGGTACTAATCTTCCCTTCATGATTTTTACAGATCACAAGAACTTAGAATATTTAAAGAAAAGTAAAACACTTACTTCATGACAAGCCCATTGGTCCATCTTTCTAGACCGATTTAACTTTTTAATAACATATAAACCAGGGAACCTTAATATTAAGGCAGACGCCTTATCTAGAATGTATGAAAAAGGTCCGTCAGACGTTCTTGAGCTTGTAATACCTGAAGAAAAGTTTATAGGAGTTATATCTTCTCTAGAAAAAGAAATACTAGATGTACTAAAGAAAGACTCTAACATACCTGGATCTTGTAAAAAAGATCCACAGACTGGACTATATTATCATAACAGGAAGCTGTTCATTCCTGAATCTTTAAGGGAAACAATCCTTAAACAAACCCATGATGGAACATTATCCGGTCACCTTGGTATCCAAAAGACCATAGAATTAACTAGAAGACATTTCTGGTGGCCTGGAATGAACCACACTATTTACCAATACATTTCAAACTGTGATGTTTGTGCTAGAAATAAAATTTCTCATAAAAAAACAATAGGCCTCTTAACACCTCTGTCTATTCCAGATAAGCCCTGGGAGACCATTTCAATGGATTTTATTGTTGATCTTCCTAACTCTCAACATTACACTTCCATACTAGTCGTAATAGACCACTTAACACGTTTGGCCCATTTCATACCTATGAAAGGTTTACCATCATCTCTAACAACAGCTACAACTTTTCTAGATTATATTGTACGATTACATGGTTTACCCACCGTAATAATTATGGACAGAGGTACACAATTCACCTCTTCTTTTTGGAAATCCTTATGCAAACTACTAAAAGTAGACACAAGATATTCCACTGCTTTCCACCCCCAAACTAATGGACTAACGGAAAGAACAAATCAAACCCTTGAACAATATCTCAGGTGTTTCATTACCTACTTACAGGATGATTGGATTAATTATATCCCAATGGCAGAATTTTCGTACAATAACTCTGTTTCAAATTCTCTTAAAATGTCACCCTTTTTCGCTAGTTATGGATTTAATCCCAATACCATAACGCTTTCTAAAACAGAAGTAAATTCCGCTACTGCCACAGAATTTACTAATGCTTTGCAAGAAAGGTTAGCTCTTTTGAAGGATCAACTCTCAAAAGCAAAGGACTATTAAAAACGTAACTATGATCTACATCATAGTCCGAGTCCCTCTTACCAAATAGGTGATCAAGTTCTACTTTCCATCAGGAACCTCAAGTTACAGATACCATGTAAAAAACTTGCCAATCAATTCCTAGGACCCTTCACCATTGATAAGATCGTTAACCAGAATGCAGTTAGACTCATTTTACCTGATTCCTATAAGATACATTCCACATTTCATGTGTCTCTCATTAAACCTTATTCAGCTATAGACCATCATGGTATTCATCTTAGACCTCCGCCTGTCTTGGTGGAGAACCATGAAGAGTTTGAAGTTGAGTCTATTCTTGACTCTAGGATAAAACGCCGTAAGCTGGAGTATCTTATAAAGTGGAAAGGTTATGGTCCAGAAGATAATTCCTGGCAACGGTCTACTGAGATCCATGCACCTCGTTTGGTTGCTGCTTTTCATCAACGTTACCCGGGGAAACCTCATCTGGAATCCCCTGGGGTGATTCCTTGACTGGGGAGATATGTGATATTCCTTTAAGGATTATCCCCTCCCATCTCATTAATTCCCCTTTATTAGGCAGCAGCTTTCAACACTCATTGCCTGAATATTGAAGCATACTGCTACGTTGCTTTCCTGTGCCAAATCTTCTAACCGTTCCAGTTCGGATTACAGATTCATACGCCTCCGGATCTACATCCTCAGCGTTTCCGGAAACCAAGCTGCGCACACACAGCTTCTCACCGCCGACGGCGGTCACAGCTCAGCGTTACTCTTACCGGATCATTGTGGGGTATTGTATATAATCAATCCGGAAAGTACTGATTTATATTTGATTTATATTTACCCTCTCTATGCCGCTTAACTTGATTTGATTCATTCCAATACTAAATGGTCCGTTATTAAATATATATAACAGTACAAGTTGTGCTTCAGCAAACCGAATATATCTCTGCTAAATAGATTTCATCACAGATTGTAATCATCATTTGACCTGTATCGTTTGTGTGTTTGTTCTACTTGGAACTGTATATATTTTAGGATGACTGTGTGTGTGCGTGAAGACAGGATTTGACTACATTAACTCTGATTCACCATCACCAAGGAATATTCCTTATGTACCTGATTAAGTTATACCAACTACACTATTTGATAGTCATTTAAACTTGGTTCATAAAAGATTTCAAAAGTAACTGTCTCACTGTGTCTATTCAGGTAATTTAAACCTCCATTAGCTGCTTAGAATACAAAAGAGAAACACGTCCCTTTTTTAATTTAAGGGATTTTGTTTATATCTTAAACCCTTTACACAAATATATAATAAAGTACTACAATTAATGTCTAAACCGTTGGCAACAAAAGTGAGTACACCCCTAAGTGGAAATGTCCAAATTGGGCCCAAAGTGTAAATATTTTGTGTGTCCACCATTATTTTCCAACACTGCCTTAACCATCTTTGGCATAGAGTTCACTAGAGCTTCACAGGTTGCCACTGGAGTCCTCTTCCATTCCTCTATGACGACATCACAGAGCTGTTGGATGTTAGAGACCTTGCACTCCCCCACATTCCGTTGCCCCACAGATGCTTATCAGGGTTTAGATCTGAAGACATGCTTGGCCAGTCCATCACCTTTACCATCAGCTTCTTTAGCAAGGCAGTAGTCGTCTTGGAGGTGTGTTTGGGGTCGTTATCATTTTGGAATACTGCCCTGCAGCCCAGTCTCTGAAGGGAGGTGATCAATCATGCTCTGCTTTAGTATGTCACAGTACATCATGGGCATTCATGGTTCCCTCAATGAACTGTAGCTCCCCAGTGCCTGCAGCACTTATGCAGTACCAGACCATGACACTCCCACCACCATGCTTGACAGTAGGCAAGACACACTTGTCTTTGTACTCCTAACCTGTTTGCTGCCACACACGCTTGACACCATCTGAACAAAAAAAGTTTATCTTGGTCTCATTAGACCACAGGACATGGTTCCAGTAATCCATGTCCTTTGTCTTCAGAAAACTTTTTGTGGGCTTTCTTGTGCATCATCTTTAGAAGAGGCTTCCTTCTGGGATGACAGCCATGCAGACCAATTTGATGCAGTGTGCAGCGTATGGTCTGGGCACTGACAGGCTGACCCCCACCCCTTTAACCCCTGCAGCAATGCTGGCAGCACTCATATGTCTATTTCCCAAAGACAACCTCTGGATATGACGCTAAGCACGTGCACTCAACTTATTTGGGCCCAATTTGGACATTTCCACTTAGGGGTGTACTCACTTTTGTTGCCAATGGTTTAGACATTAATGGCTGTGTGTTGAGTTATTTTGAGGGGACAGCAAACTTACACTGTTATGCAGGCTGTACACTCACTACTTTACATTGTAGCAAAGTGTCATTTCCTCAGTGTTGTCACATGAAAAGATATAATAAAATATTTACAAAAATGTGAGGGGTGTACTCACTTTTGTGAGATACTGTATATATATATATATATATACTGTAAATACAAATATATATTTAGACATGCCTTTGAATGCATACATATGTTAAGGCCCGTTGCAGCCCTTTTTTGCAGATATCTTATACTATCTATCTCTGAGCAGTTATAACTTTTTTATTATTATTTTTATCAGACAGTGTTTATATGAGTGTATGAGCTTGAAGGCCGTGTTTCTGGCGAGTCTTCAGACTCGCCAGAAACAGCAGTTATGAAGCAGCGGTCACAAACACCGCTGCTCCATAACCCTGTCCGCCTGCTCTGAGCAGGCAGATAGGAATCGCAACAATTCAACTCGATCGAGTACGATCGGGTTGATTGACACCCCCTGCTGGCTGCCCATTGGCCGCGAGTCTGCAGGGGATGGCGTTGCACCAGCAGCTGCAATGTTAAATGCGGAGTGCGTATTGCTCTCCACATTCAGCGATGTCTTGCAGACCTGATCCACATTGTCGGATCAGGTCCGCTAGACATTTCATAAATATGCCTCTATGTCTCTCCCATTTGTTCCTCTGTATTGTGTATACTGAAGAAAATAAATGGTTTAGCAACTTAGCTTTCCCCAAGTCACTGTTAATCATGCTACCCTTTTCACATTTGAATGTAGCTTACTAGATTTTGTGCCATTTGTAAACTTTTAGGGTTTGTTTTAGAAACCTTTGCAATGAATCTTAAATTTTCAATTTTGGCAATCTGAATGTGTTTGTATACTTTGTTACATTCCTTATAGACTTGGAATGATAAATCCATACTATTTTCTTTAAATAATTAAAATGTCCTGTTTTTTTATCATTTCTCTTACCACATTTGTATTAAATCTTATTGGTTTGGATTTATTTATTTTAATTTATAATCATGCGGTATGTGTTGAGTTGTATATTTATTTAACAAAGTTTTAAATGTACTCCATTTAGCTTGTATATTTTATTTGAGAATACGTTATCCCAATGTATTCAATTTTAAGATTTCCTTAATTATTGAAATTTGCCTTTTTAAAATTAAAATGATTGGTTGAAACCCTTGTAACACTTCTTATGGAAATTGATTTCAAACTTGACAATGTTATGATCAATGTTACCTAAATGTTCTTTGACTTCTATGTTTGATATTATTTCTGTATTATTTGATCACTAAATCCAATATAGCTTTATTTCTAGTTGGCTCCTCTGTTAATTGAGACATGAAGCTATCTTTGAGCATATTTAAAAATGTATCTCCCTTATCTGTATTGCTAGTTTATTTGTACCAATTTAGAGCTAAATTACCAGAGGAGCGGTAGTTTACTCAACCGCTCAAGCTTTAACTTCGCTAGATGGAGGCTTTTTGCACGTGACGGGCAGTGCGAGTAATACAAGTTTAAAGTAAAAATGTTTTTGATTGTGCGCACAAAAAGCCAAACTTCAAATACTGCCACAATGATGTTTTCCTCCATAGACTTCAATGGAGTGTAAAAGGGGAAAAAATCTAACACCCTTAGTCTCGTGCAAAGCGGATCGTGTTTAACCAAGTGTATTAACCCCGACATGAATAATATGTTCTATTTATGTTCTATTTATTCATAAATAAATATTTCTATTTATATCTGATGGTTTTTGGGTAATATATATATATATATATATATATATATATATATATATATATATATATGTTTTAGCCACTTGACTGCAAACGGGCTCCAATGCACTTATATCTATATGTGTATACAAATGTATTTATGTGTATATATGTCTGTAAATACATATATACACATATAAATATATTAATCAATTCAAGCAAGAAACAGACGCCTAGATTTAGAGTTTTGCGGTAGCCGTCAAAACCAACGTTAGAGGCTCCTAACGCTGGTTTTGGGCTACCGCTGGTATTTAGAGTCTTGTAGGTAAGGGTCTAATGCTCACTTTCCAGCCGCGACTTTTCCATACCGCAGATCCCCCTACGCCATTTGCGTATCCTATCTTTTCAATGGGATCTTTCTAACGCCGGTATTTAGAGTCTTGGTTGAAGTGAGCGTTAGAAATCTAACGACAAAACTCCAGCCGCAGAAAAAAAACAGGAGTTAAGAGCTTTTTGGGCTAACGCCGGTTCATAAAGCTCTTAACTACTGTGCTCTAAAGTACACTAACACCCATAAACTACCTATGTACCCCTAAACCGAGATCCCTCCACATCGCCGCCACTTGATTAAATTTTTTTAACCCCTAATCTGCCGACCGCACACCGCCGCCACCTACGTTATACTTATGTACCCCTAATCTGCTGCCCCTAACACCGCCGACCCCTATATTATATTTATTAACCCCTAATCTGCCCCCCACAATGTCGCCGCCAGCTACCTACAATAATTAACCCCTAATCTGCCAACCGGACCTCACCGCTACTATAATAAATGTATTAACCCCTAATCCGCCTCACTCCCGCCTCAATAACCCTATAAGAAATATTATTAACCCCTAATCTGCCCTCCCTAACATCGCCGTCAACTAACTACAATTATTAACCCCTAATCTGCTGACCGGACCTGACCGCTACGCTAATAAATATATTAACCCCTAAAGCTAAGTCTAAACCTAACACCCCCCTAAATTAAATATAATTTAAATCTAACGAAATAAGTTAAATCTTATTAAATAAAGTATTCCTATTTAAAGCTAAATACTTACCTGTAAAATAAACCCTAATATAGCCACAATATAACAAATAATTATATTGTAGCTATTTTAGGATTAATATTTATTTTACAGGCAACTTTGTATTTATTTTAACCAGGTACAATAGCTATTAAATAGTTAATAACTATTCAATAGCTACCTAGTTAAAATAATTACAAAATGACCTGTAAAATAAATCCTAACCTAAGTTACAATTAAGCCTAACACTACACTATCAATAAATTAATTAAATTAAATACCTACAAATAAATACAATTAAATAAACTAACTAAAGTACAAAAAATAAAAAAGAACTAAGTTACAAAAAATAAAAAAATATTTACAAACATTAGAAAAATATTACAACAATTTTAAACTAATTACACCTACTCTAAGCCCCCTAATAAAATAACAAAGCCCCACAAAATAAAAAAATGCCCTACCCTATTCTAAAATTAAAATAGAAAAGCTCTTTTACCTTACCAGCCCTTAAAAGGGCCATTTGCGGGGCATGCCCCAAAGAATTCAGCTCTTTTGCCTGGAAAAAAAACCATACAATACCCCCCCCAACATTACAACCCACCACCCACATACCCCTAATCTAACCCAAACTGCCCTTAAATAAACCTAACACTAAACACCCCTGAAGATCTTCCTACTTTTTATCTTTACCAATCAGATTCAAGTTCAATCCGATTGGCTGATACAATCAGCCAATCAGATTGAGCTTGCATTCTATTGGCTGTTCTGATCAGCCAATAGAATGTGAGCTCAATCTGATTGGTTGATCCAATCAGCCAATCGGATTGAACTTGAATTTGATTGGCTGATTCCATCAGCCAATCAGAATTTTCCTACCTTAATTCCGATTGGCTGATAGAATCCTATCAGCCAATCGGAATTCGAGGGACGCCATCTTGGATGACGTCCCTTAAAGGAACCTTCATTCGTTGTCTAGTCGTCGGAAGAAGAGGATGGATCCACGCTGGAGGTCTTCAAGATGAGCCGCTCGTCATCGGATGGAAGAACATAGAAGATGCCGCCTGGATGAAGATGTTTGCCGGTCCAGATGTCCTCTTCTGCCCGGATAGGATGAAGACTTCTGCCCGAAGATGGACTTCTTTAGCCACCGCTTGGATCAAGACTTCAGCCGGAGGATGGATGTCTTCAGCCCTCCGTTTGAGCTTGGATCAAGACTTCGGAGGCTCTTCTGGACCGATCGGTGAACCCGGTGTGGTGAAGATAAGGTAGGAAGATCTTCAGGGGCTTAGTGTTAGGTTTATTTAAGGGGGGTTTGGGTTAGATTAGGGGTATGTGGGTGGTGGGTTGTAATGTTGGGGGGGTATTGTATGTTTTTTTTTACAGGCAAAAGAGCTGAATTCTTTGGGGCATGCCCCGCAAAGGGCCCTTTTAAGGGCTGGTAAGGTAAAAGAGCTTTTCTATTTTAATTTTAGAATAGGGTAGGGCATTTTTTTATTTTGGAGGGCTTTGTTATTTTATTAGGGGGCTTAGAGTAGGTGTAATTAGCTTAAAATTGTTGTAATATTTTTCTAATGTTTGTAAATATTTTTTTATTTTTTGTAACAGTTCTTTTTTATTTTTTGTACTTTAGTTAGTTTATTTAATTGTATGTATTTGTATTTAATTAATTTATTGATAGTGTAGTGTTAGGTTTAATTGTAACTTAGGTTAGGATTTATTTTACAGGTAATTTTGTAATTATTTTAACTAGGTAGCTATTAAATAGTTCTTAATTATTTAATAGCTATTGTACCTGGTTAAAATAATTACAAAGTTGCCTGTAAAATAAATATTAATCCTAAAATAGCTACAATATAATTATAATTTATATTGTAGCTATATTAGGGTTTATTTTACAGGTAAGTATTTAGCTTTAAATAGGAATAATTTATTTAATAAGAGTTAATTTATTTCGTTAGATTTAAATTATATTTAATTTAGAGGGGTGTTAGGGTTAAGGTTAGACTTAGCTTTAGGGGTTAATACATTTATTAGAGTAGCGGTGAGGTCCGGTCGGCAGATTAGGGGTTAATACTTGAAGTTAGGTGTCGGCGACGTTAGTGAGGGCAGATTAGGGGTTAATACTATTTATTATAGGGTTATTGAGGCGGGAGTGAGGCGGATTAGGGGTTAATACATTTATTATAGTAGCGGTGAGGTCCGGTCGGCAGATTAGGGGTTAATTATTGTAGGTAGCTGGCAGCGACGTTGTGGGGGGCAGATTAGGGGTTAATAAATATAATATAGGGGTCGGCGGTGTTAGGGGCAGCAGATTAGGGGTACATAGGGATAACGTAGGTTGCGGCGGTGTACGGAGCGGCAGATTAGGGGTTAAAAAGTATATGCAGGGGTCAGCGATAGCGCGGGCAGCAGATTAGGGGTTAATAAGTGTAAGGTTAGGGGTGTTTAGACTCGGGGTACATGTTAGGGTGTTAGGTGCAGACATAGGAAGTGTTTCCCCATAGAAAACAATGGGGCTGCGTTAGGAGCTGAACGCTGCTTTTTTGCAGGTGTTAGGTTTTTTTTCAGCTCAAACAGCCCCATTGTTTCCTAAGGGGGAATCGTGCATGAGCACGTTTTTGAAGCTGGCCGCGTCCGTAAGCACCGCTGGTATTGAGAGTTGCAGTGGCGGTAAATATGCTATAGGCTCCCTTTTTGGAGCCTAACGCAGCCCTTCTGTAAACTCTAAATACCAGCGGTATTTAAAAGGTGCGGCCAAAAGAAAGCATGCGTAGCTAACGCACCCCTTCTAACGCAAAACTCCAAATCTAGCCAAGAGTGGGAAGCATTTGCTAGTTATAGGAGCTTCAATGGGTAAGAATGTGTCATAAACATTCACCCTCTGGATTACCAATACGGCTAGTGGTGCAGACCCTTGTACATAATATATCAAAAAATACTTCAGAGAGAAAGAAACAAGAAGATACTTGTTTCATAAAAGACAGGGATTACAGTACTCTTCTGCAACGAGAAAACACAGCTCCATAGTTAAAGTAAACATAGTAACAATTTATTAGTATAGCAATTGAATTTTAGGCACACAGTATCTCCCACAAAGAAGGATGTACAACAAAATAGTGTATTATATTGCGTGGGCCAAACTAATGTAAATATACAAATTGCTTTCTAAGATAGCAAGGATAATATATAGACAAAAATAACAATAAACCTGACCGGTCAGGGTGAACCAAGGTACCTGTATACACAAACACATGCATTAGAAAATCATAAGTAACATAGAAATGTATTCAGGATAACTACACCCAACTGCACACAGAACCCCCACAAATGTAATGTGGAGGTATAGCCTGGGCAGGTATACGGAAATGGGATCTAAGTTATCGGTAATACTCTCTTTTTAAGGCAAGATGAAAAGCATGTAAATATATGCAACATTAGAATAACACTGTGAATGTAGCATACAAATGATAAAAGCATGAAAAATGTCATTAGAAATATGATAGAATGGTGGTCCAAACAATTACACCCAGCTGCACACAGAACCCCTGAAAGTACATAGGAGGTATAACCTGGGCAGGTAATATGATATGAGATCTAAGTTATTGGACCATCCACCCTAGGCAAAGCAGTTGAATTATGTGGTCAAGGAACAACAAAATTGCACAAGTAGTTAGTAGGCTCTAGCATAGAAAAGCAAACATTTAGTGAGGAAAGTCCAGTGGACGTATAAAATAAGTTCAATGCAATTAGTCCTGCAATAAAAGCAGCCAGTTAGGCACACAGCGTTCTCCTTTAACCCCTTAACGACCGAGGACGTGCAGGGTACGTCCTCAAAAAAAAGGCAGTTAACGCCTGAGGACGTGCCCTGCACGTCCTCGGTGTGGAAAGCAGCTGGAAGCGATCCTGCTCGCTTCCAGCTGCTTTCCGGTTATTGCAGTGATGCCTCGATATGGAAGCATCCTGCAATAACCTTTTTAAGCCATCCGGTGCAGAGAGAGCCACTCTGTGGCCCTCTCTGCACCGGAGATCAGTGGCTTACAGCGTTGGTGGGTGGGAGCCGGACCGGGAGGCGGGTGGCGGCCATCGATGGCCATCGTGATGTGGAGGGGGGCGGGATCGTGGGCAGGGATGCCAGGGGGCGCGCACTGACGCGCGCACGTGCACGGGAGGGTGGGGGCGGGCGCGTGCACGGGGAGGGAGCGGGTGGGAACCGCTACACACAGAACATTTTTTGTTGGAAAATGAAAACAAATTGTAAAATAAACAAATCAAAGAGAAAAACAATCAGTTAGGTGGTGGGGGTTGGTCTGTGGGGAGGAGAAAGCTACACTACAGAAAAACCGTGAAAAAAAATTAAAAAACAAACAAATTTTATTAGTTTTAAAAACCCTTTTATTTTAGTACTGGCAGACTTTCTGCCAGTACTTAAGATGGCGGGGACAATTGTGGGGTTGGGGAGGGAAGGGAGCTGTTTGGGAGGGATCAGGGGGTGGGATGTGTCAGGTGGGAGGCTGATCTCTACACTAAAGCTAAAATTAACCCTGCAAGCTCCCTACAAACTCCCTAATTAACCCCTTCACTGCTAGCCATAATACACGTGTGAGGCACAGCAGCATTTAGCGGCCTTCTAATTACCAGAAATCAACGCCAAAGTCATATATGTCTGCTATTTCTGAACAAAGGGGATCCCAGAGAAGCATTTACAACCATTTGTGCCATAATTGCACAAGCTGTTTGTAAATGATTTCAGTGAGAGACCTAAAATTGTGAAAAATTTAACGTTTTGTTTTTTTTTATTTGATCGCATTTGGCGGTGAAATGGTGGCATGAAATATACCAAAATGTGCCTAGATCAATACTTGGGGTCGTCTACTACACTACACTAAAGCTAAAATTAACCCTACAAGCTCCCTAAAAGCTCCCTAATTAACCCCTTAACTGCTGGGCATAATACACGTGTGGTGCGCAGTGGCATTTAGCGGCCTTCTAATTACCAAAAAACAACACCAAAGCCATATATATCTGCTATTTCTGAACAAAGGGGATCCCAGAGAAGAATTTACAACCATTTATGCCATAATTGCACAAGCTGTTTGTAAATAATTTCAGTGAGAAACCGAAAGTTTGCGAAAAAAATTGTGAAAAAGTGAACGATTTTTTGTATTTGTTCGCATTTGGCAGTGAAATGGTGGTATGAAATATACCAAAATTGGCCTAGATCAATACTTTGGGATGTCTACTAAAAAAAAAATATATACATGTCAATGGCTATTCAGGGATTCCTGACAGATATCAGTGTTCCAATGTAATTAGCGCTAATTTTGAAAAAAATTGGTTTGGAAATAGCAAAGTGCTACTTGTATTTATTGCCCTATAACTTGCAAAAAAAGAAAAGAACATGTGAACATTGGGTATTTCTAAACTCAGGACAAAATTTAGAAACTATTTAGCATGGGTGTTTTTTGGTGGTTGTAGATTTTGGGGGTCAAAGTTAGAAAAAGTGTGTTTTTTTCCATTTTTCATCATATTTTACAATTTTTTTTTATAGTAAATTATAAGATCTGATGAAAATAATGGTATCTTTAGAAAGTCCATTTAATGGCGAGAAAAACGGTATATAATATGTGTGGGTACAGTAAATGAGCAAGAGGAAAATTACAGCTAAACACAAACACCGCAAAAATGTAAAAATAGCCTTGGTCCCAAACGGACAGAAAATGGAAAAGTGCTGTGGTCATTAAGGGGTTAAACTGTAGTGCAGAGTGTAGGCTCCAAAATGACACCTCGACAGGCGTCTCCAAAAAGCAAATTAACAGGCGTTTGCACTATTAGCCTAAGCACTTCAAACTTAGTGCTTAGTAAGTGGCCAAGTATCTGGGGCTTATCAATATATCAATATACTACACCTTCCTTCCAGAGCCGCTTCAACCATAACTATTGATATTTTTGTCTATATATTATCCTTGCTATCTTAGCAAGCAATTTGTATATTTACATTAGTTTGGCCCACGCAATATGATACACTATTTTGTTGTACATCCTTCTTTGTGGGAGATGCTGTGTGTCTAAAATTCAATTGTTATACTAATAAAATGTTACTATGTTTACTTTAACTGTGGAGCTGTGTTTTCTCGTTGCAAAAGAGTGCTGTAATCCCTGTCTTTTATGAAACAAGTATCTTCTTTTTTCTCTCTGAAGTATTTTTTTATATAAATATATTAATACCTATGTACAGACATATGAACACACACACATATATACTATATATATATATATATATATATATATATATATATATATATATATATATATATATATATATAAACTATTGCATAAATATGGTTTTCAGCCACTTGACTTCAAAGGGCTCCAATGCACTTACATTTATGTCTATATGTGTGTGCATATATATTTATATGTTTATATGCGTATATATGTCTGTAAATGCATATATACACATGTAAATATAAAAATACATATGTACATGCACACACACAAATATATATATATGTATATATATATATATATATACATATATATATATATATACAGTGTATATATATATATATATATATATATATATACAGGGCTCAAAAATTCCACTCGCCAACTCGCCATTGGCGAGTGGAATTTAAGCAGTGCCGAGTACGTTTTCAACCTTAGTCAGTGACTATCAGTTCCTCAGTTCCTATCGGGCAGCAAGTAGGGGGGAACTTATGCGTTAGTAAGTTTTCACTGTTTTCACTGTTTCCCAGGCAGTGGCGGCTCTGAAGCAGCCACCTAATTAGAGAGCCGCTACTGAGTCTGATAGTCACTTTGATTGGGGTTGGGGACGGGCCGGCTTGATCAGTTCAGGATGCAGTGCTGAGCGCGCTCAATTCAAATTAAATAGCGGGCGAGCGAGTGGAGTCTGGACCGGACTGAGTTTAATTTAGCAGTGAGTGTGACGAGGAGAGAGGCGCCGCATTGAGGAGAGTTGAGAAGAGCTAACAGGGGGGGCACTTCAGTGAGTCTGTCACTGTCATACCTGGCCAGACCGCTCCTGCCCTGTGTGAACTCTCTGTCTAACAGATTATTTGGCGCACAATCTGTAAGAGTCTTTGAAATTAACGGACACATTTTGTGCTAAGATCTTTGCCTTTGAAGCCACTTCATTAAAGCAACGTGTCTGAACACTGCCACCTTCCCACTATTTGCGGGATCGCAATGCACCAGAGCTTTCCAGGTTAAATGTGGGGGCCCTGTGTGAGCTCTGTCCGCTAGTGCTGGGGAAGGGAAGGTAGCAGGAGGGGCCGCATGGAAGTCACAGGCTGAGGCTCCGCAACATGTTATTTTAGCAGCTCTGTCATTGCTGCTGACATGCTTGCCCCACCAACATTTAGTTTTAATTTTCTCTGCTGGGCTGGGGGCTGTTACGTTAGTCCTCCCTTGACAATTGCATATCCACCCTCTTCTCCTCTCTAAAAGCCTACACACAGACGAAGTACAATGAGCGGGCTCTTATTGAGAGGACAGGGCAAGTGTATATGTAAGGAGCAGCATTTATAGAACGGCACACTTGCTTCTGCTTTTATGTATGACTGCAGAGGTGTAACTAGAAACCACAGGGCCCAGGTGCAAGAATCTAAGAAGGGCCCCTCCCCCCCCCCCACCACCCCCAAAAAAAGTGAATTTGATACATATCTTTTTAATTTTTTTTTTTACATTTAACACAGAAAACGCAGAACCTGCAATATATTAAATAAAAAGTATTCCCTCCCTGATAATCTAGTGGGACAGCATCTGGTCTGCACCTCTGTATGTTGCAGACCATACTAATCGCTCCCCTCCAGGTTCCAGCTCTGTGTGAGTGCAGCATGCACTGACTCACATCACTGAAAGCCAGCCAGAAGGAGCTATTAATATGGTCTGTACCAGACAGAGGTGAGAGAACAAATGCTCTCCCACTAGACTACCAGGTAGGGAAAACTTTTTTATTTAATATATTGCAGGTTCTGCAATATAATAAATATAAAGTAAATTGCAAATGGCCAATAAATTAAAATCAAAGGGATTTTTTTTCTCTATTAAAAACCCCAAAAACACACACCTCACTACAACTCCACTGGACCCCCTGAGGTAAAGTGAAGAGGTTAACACACATTTGAAACATTTTTTTCAAGTATTACACTCATATATACAATTTAAAATATATATATATTACATACACATCGCACAAGCAGTTTTGGTTGAACTGCTTGTGCAATGCCGCCCCCTGCAGATTCGCAGCCAATTGGCTGCTAGCAGGGGGTGTTAATCAGCCGATTGTACATCGTACACCAAAGCTGACGTTGCTGTTATAATTTTTTTTGTTAATTTATTATTCTATGTATGTAATTATTTGTTAAATTATCAAATCAAATAAAAATAAAGTTACTGCACTGGCTAAACATATGAAAAGAAGGGTTGCAGTAGTGGGCTTGGCGTGGGTATGCAGTGGGCGGGTGATGGGTGGGATCAGAAGTGGCGAGTAAGATTTTTGGCCTGGCTAGTAGCTTATGACATGAAATTTTGAGCCCTGTATATATATTTCAACATGTGTATGTATATATCTTTATGTGTGTATATATGTTTTTTGTGTGTTTATATGTGTCTATGGCCTCTAGTTATCAAGCCGTCAACTTTCTTGCATTCGACGGCACCAATACGCTCACCTAAGATCGCCTAACATCGCTGCCGCGTACCTGAATACGTTTTCCAAAATTATCAAGAAAGCTGTCAAAAAGCCGCGCACCAAGTACGGAGCGATGAGCAGAGGACTGTTGTTAACTAACAGTCATCGATCTCGCTGCTCTTCGGCTTATTCACAGCTTTTTTGGTACCCTGTCACTAAGCACCCACACTATAATATACTGTTTACCCCCTATACCGCCACTCCCAGACCCCGCCGCACCTAAATAAAGTTATTAACCCCTAAACCGCCGCGCCCGGAGCCCACCACAACTCTAATAAAGTGTTTAACCCCTAAACCGCTGCTCCTGGAGCCCACCGCCACCTACATTATATGTATTAACCCCTAAACCGCCACTCCCGGACCCCGCCGCAACTAAATAAAATGTTTAACCCCTAAACCGCCGCTCACGACCTTGCCGCCACCTACATTATATTTATTAACCCCTAATCTGCCCCCCTACACCGCTGCCACTATATTAAATTTATTAACCCCTAATCCTAAATCTAACCTTAACCCTAACACCCCCTAACTTAAATATAATTTAAATTAATCTAAATAAATATTCCTATCATTAAATAAATTATTCCTATTTAAAACTAAATACTTACCTGTAAAATAAACCCTAAGCTAGCTACAATATAACTAATAGTTACATTGTAGCTATTTTAGGATTTATTTTTATTTTACAGGCAAGTTTGTATTTATTTTAACTAGGTAGAATAGTTACTAAATAGTTATTAACTATTTAATAACTTCCTAGCTAAAATAAATACAAATATACCCGTAAAATAAAACCTAACCTAAGTTAGAATTACACCTAACACTACACTATCATTAAATTAATTACCTAAACTAAATACAATTAAATACAATTAAATAAAATTAAATAAAATTATCTAAAGTACAAAAAAAAAAACACTAAATTACAGAAAATAATAAAAGAATTACAAGAATTTTAAGGTAATTACACCTAATCTAATCCCCCTAATAAAATAAAAAAGCCCCCCAAAATAATAAAAATCCCTACCCACACTAAATTACAGATAGCCCTTAAAAGGGACTTTTGTGGGGCATTGCCCAAAAGTAATCAGCTCTTTTACCTGTAAAAAAAAATACAATACCCCCCAACATTAAAACCCACCACCCACACACCCAACCCTACTCTAAAACCCACCCAATCCCAAACACTAACCCCTTGAAGATCACCATACCTTGAGACGTCTTCACCCAACCGGGCAGAAGTGGTCCTCCAGACGGCCAGAAGTCTTCATCCTATCTGGGCAGAAGAGGACCTCCAGACGGGCAGAAGTCTTCATCCAGGCGGCATCTTCTATCTTCATCCATCCGGAGCGGAGCGGGTCCATCTTCAAGACATCCGACGTGGAGCATCCTTCCAGGCCGACGACTACCCGACGAATGAATATTCCTTTAAATTACGCCATCCAAGATGGCGACTCTTGAATTCCGATTGGCTGATAGAATTCTATCAGCCAATCGGAATTAAGGTAGGAAAAATCCTATTGGCTGATGCAATCAGCCAATAGGATTGAAGTTCAATCCTATTGGCTGATACAATCAGCCAATAGGATTGAGCTCGCATTCTATTGGCTGATTGGAACAGCCAATAGAATGCAAGCTCAATCCTATTGACTGATTGCATCAGCCAATAGGATTTTTCCTACCTTAATTCCGATTGGCTGATAGAATTCTATATCAGCCAACAGAATGCAAGCTCAATCCTATTGGCTGATTGCTTCAGCCAATAGGATTTTTTCTACCTTAATTCTGATTGGCTGATAGAATTCTATCAACCAATCGGAATCTAAGGGACGCCATCTTGGATGACGTCACTTAAAGGTACCTTCATTCTGTTTTAGTCGTCAGAAGAAGAGGATGCTCCACATCAGATGTCTTGAAGATGGAGCCGCTCCGCGCCAGATGGATGAAGATAGAAGATGCCGCCTGGATGAAGACTTCTGCCCATCTGGAGGACCACTTCTGCCCGGCTTGGATGAAGACTTCTACCCGTCTGGAGGACCACTTCGCCCGGCATGGATGAAGACGTCTCCTAGTAAGTCGATCTTCAGGGGGTTAGTGTTAGGTTTTTTTAAGGGTGTATTGGGTGGGTTTAATTTTTAGATTAGGGGTTTGGGCCTGCAATAGAGCTAACTGCCCTTTTAAGGGCAATGCCCATCCAAATGCCCTTTTCAGGGCAATGGGGAGCTTAGGTTTTTATTAGCTAGTATTTTATTTGGGGGGTTGGTTGTGTGGGTGGTGGGTTTTACTGTTGGGGGGGTTGTTTGTATCTTTTTTTGCAGGTAAAAGAGCTGATTACTTTGGGGCAATGCCCCGCAAAAGGCCCTTTTAAGGGCTATTGGTACTTTAGTTTTGGCTAGGGTTTTTTTTTTATTTTTAGTTATATTGTAGCTATCTTAGGGTTTATTTTACAGGTAAGTATTTAGTTTTAAATATGAATAATTTAGTTAATGATAGGAATATTTATTTAGATTTATTTAAATTATATTTAAGTTAGGGGGTGTTAGGTTTAGGGTTAGACTTAGGTTTAGGGGTTAATAACTTTAATATAGTGGCGGCAACATTGGGGGCGGCAGATTAGGGGTTAATAAATGTAGGTAGGTGGCGGCTATGTTAGGGCCAGCAGATTAGGGGTTAATAATATTTAACTAATGTTTGTGAGGCGGGAGTGCGGTGGTTTAGGGTTTAATATGTTTATTATAGTGGCGGCAACGTTGGGGCGGCAGATTAGGGGTTAATAAATGTAGGTAGGTGGCGGCGATGTTAGGGCCGGCAGATTAGGGGTTAATAATATTTAACTAATGTTTGTGAGGCAGGAGTGCGGTGGTTTAGGGGTTAATATGTTTATTATGGTGGTGGCAAAGTTGGGGTGGCAGATTAGGGGTTAATAAGTGTTGGTAGGTGGCAGCGACATTGGGGTTGGCAGATTAGGGGTTAATAAATATAACGTAGGTGTCAGCGATGTTGGGGGCAGCAGATTAGGGGTTCATAAGTATAATGTAGGTGGCGGCAGTGTCCGGAGCGGCAGGTAGGGGTTAATAATTATAATTTAGGTGTCGGCGATGTCGGGGTGGCAGATTAGGGGTTAATAAGTGTAAGATTAGGGGTGTTTAGACTCTGGGTTCATATTAGGGTGTTAGGTGTAAACATAACTTTTATTTCCCCATAGGAATCAATGGGGCTGCGTTAAGGAGCTTTACGCTGCTTTTTTGCAGGTGTTAGACTTTTTTTCAACCGGTTCCCCCGTTGATTCCTATGGGGAAATCGTGCACGAGCATGTTACACCAGCTCACCGCTGACTTAAGCAGCGCTGATATTGGAGGGCGGCAATGAGCAAAATTTTGCTCAACGCTCACTTCTAGTCTTTTAACAACGGGTTTCTGAAAACTCGTAATACCAGCGCTGCATGTAAGTGAGCGGTGAGACAAAACTGCTCGTTAGCACCGCACAGCCTCTAACGCAAAACTCGTAATCTGGGCCATTGTGAACATAAATATTGCTGTCTACATATTAATGTGTTTTAATACATAAACATGACAACATATGTAGGTATCTCTATTTTAAAGCCCTTTGCAGCTTTTTTTTTACTAACACATGAGACCTCATACCGTTGAGACCTTAGAACTATGTTATGCTATTTCTTTTTTTAATAATTTTATTAGACAGTGTTATTATGAGTGTTACTGTACTCATGTGTTTTGTGGCTCTGAAGTCAGGCTATCCTGATGCATTGTTAATTAAATTGCGCTCGAGGCAACAAGTTTATTTTCAACTAGTAATACGTGCAATAAACTTATTTTCACTCGACCGCAACTCTTAGAGCACCACTCATATTCTAGCCTTAATTTCTTAAAATCTCTGATTATTACAACACTGGTGTTATTAGCAACCTTTCCTGTTTGTTTAAGTAGTTGATTTCTCTAAGTTACTAATGTTGGGGGGCTCATAGCATGTTCCTAATAATATTTTTCTGGAATTTTCTCCCAACTATTTATTTTAACCCACAGTGTTTCTATATTATCACCATAGTATACATGCAAATTCCAACTCCCCTTTTATTACCAGTATTATTATATCAGCATATATTTAAATATAAAAATATATGCAAGCACATATCTACAAAATTCAAACTAGACCTATGCCTAGGACAGCAATGCATATTACATATATTAATAAAGTCGAAAATATAATTATAATAAAAAATAGTATTTAGTTATAGTTAAAAAATATGTATTATAAATACATGTATCTTCGTTTTTTTGAGGTAATCACAGGTAAGGAGCTCGGACGTTAAACATACATTTTATAGTGTAAGGTCGGGTTACCATAGCAACTAATTGATTTTCAAGAAATCCAACGTCAAATGGAAGCGTTAAGACAGCGATAACTTACACATACACTAAAAAAGCGACTGCATGCAATGCTCAAAATATTTTAATGGAAACCTGGTATTAAAATGGAGCCGTAAACTACTTCTAGTTTTCGGCCACTTCGGTAGCTTACGGCTCCATTTTTAACGACTCAATGGAAGCGAGTCCTTTGTTTGCAGCAAGTGTTTTTCTATAGCCAAACTCCCCCACCACCTTAGGCCTAGTTTCTATTGAGGTGGTAAATTGTGGAAACTGGTAATAAAAACATTTATCTTCATTAAAGTCTATGGAGAATTTTTTTGTTATCACCAGTTTCCATAATGTACCACCTCAATGGAAACTAGACCTTATTTGTAGGAGCAAATTAAGAGATGTTACTGATATAGACACAGCTAACTCTTTATTGTTTTGCAATTGTGAAATCATTTAGGGGCAGATATCTGGTCAATAGGCTTATGAAGTCTGCTGTACACACTTCCACTAATCAAAACTGGATAATCCACAATTTTAGACTTAAATTACAGAAAAAAGGAGCATAAGAAATAATAAGATATACGTACTGTATTTTTATCTACACAAAATTAAGGGCTAGATTACAAGTGGAGCTCTGACATAAATAACTCCATGGGAGCGAGCACAATGTTATCTTTATGACACGCATGAACTAGCACTGTATAACTGTGAAAAGCTGTCAAAATGCACTGAGATAAGAGGCAGCCTTCAGAAATCAGTTGAGCTTACCTAATTTGATGGTAAAAGTAAATTGGAAAGTTATTTAAAATTGCCTGCCCTATCTGAATCATTAAAAATTAAATTTTGACTAGACTGTTCCTTAAGAGGGACACTAAACCCACATTTTTTCTTTCATGATTCAGATAGAGCATGCAATTTTAAGCAACTTTTTAATTTACTCCTATTATTAATTTTTCTTTGTTCTCTTTCTATCTTTATTTAAAAAGCAGGAATGTAAACCTTAGGAGCCTGCCCATTTTTGGTTCAGAACCTGGGTTACACTTGATTATTGGTGGCTAAATGTAGCCACCGATAAACAAGAGCTATCCAGGGTGCTGAACCTAATATGGGCCGGCTTCAAAGCTTTACATTCCTGCTTTTTAAATAAAGATAGCAAGAGAACGAAGAAAAATTGATAATAGGAATAAATTAGAAAGTTGCTTAAAATTGCATGCTCTATCTGAATCATGAAAGAAAAAAAAATTGGGTTTAGTATCCCTTTAATTGCTGATATATACTATGCATATATAAAATTACTTTAATATCTCTTTAAATCGGGGGAGGTGCGCTGTGACGACAGCACGTAGCGGGAGCACAAGCAGAAGCATGGACACGCTAGCGGTGGAGAGGAAACCGTGTCCAGTGCCGAGTTTGGGGTTTGGTGCGCCCTTGGAAAGTTTCTCTGCCAGGAGTGCTAGGAGGGGAGGTAGCTCAAATTGTGGGTTACACCTGGCCTGGCACTTCCACTGCAGGATACGGCAAGGGTAAGGCTGCGATAAGCTACTACCCACAGTGACACAAGAAGGGTCTAGGGGCCCGGGATCTATTGGGCTATCGACTAACCCTGAGGTCTGTTCCGGGTGCAGAAGGTGTGAGTGGTGCACTTTGGAAGCCACAGAGTTGCCTCCACAGAGGAGGCCTTCGTCCCCCTGAAAGAAAAGAAGGAGCAAGGAGAGAGGCCCAGAAAGATCGTGGGCGAACAGAGTGGAGCAAAGGGAGGAGAAAGGGAGGAACAAGGGAAGGTAGGAACTTATTTCACTGACTGCTGCTGTTTATGTTCCTCTGTCTGTCCCTCATATGCAAGAGGGGTGCTGAACCAAAGAGTATAGGAGCTCAGTTTACTTTTTTCTTGGCTCTTGGTTTTCTTTTTTCTCTCCCCCTTTTTTTTCTTTTTTTTTCTCCCTACATTCCCTAAAAATCCTTTGCTTAAGAAGCTGAATATGACAAAGATTGGACTTTCTCAGGGATTGGTATAAGTTTTCTTTTTCCTCTCCTCTTTATTCTACAAAGCCCTCTTCTTTCAAAGAGATTTGGTGGCAAGGTGCATTCGATGTGAAAGAGACCTGTGAGATGACATCCTGCTGAGTGTTGATTATAACTGGGAGCTAGCAGGTCAGAGCCTGAATTAAGTCAGCAGATATATGGAGAAGTATCTTAATCAGGGGAAGATGTCACCAAAAGTGAAACAAACAGATAAAAATGGTAATAAGACTGCCAATTCAATTAACTCCCCGAATAAATCACTGATCTCTGACACTTCGTATGCGGGGGAAATTGCAACACTGGTTTCGGCCCTGATAGGGCCCAAATTGGAAGAGATTCATACCAGATTGAACACAATACTGGAGGAGTTAAGAAATCAGGCAGAGAGAATAAAAGAAATGGAACAACGGATTTCAAATTGTGAAGACACTCAGATTAAAGTACAACTTCAGGGGGGAGGAGCAAGCCCTGCTCCTGAGCGGTCACACTATACATGAGCTCCGGCTACTTTTACTAGATTTACCCTCTATTTTGACCGCTCAGAGCAGGCAACCTCTACAATGACCAGCAATGGACTAAGTAACAAAGTGTCTTCTGCAAACATAAGGCATTGAAGTCTCAACTTAGCGCTACTTCTCAGAGCCACAGAGATCGCCCCGGCAAGAGAGGAGGGTGCCATCTTGACAACTCAGCCACGCTGCTATCACCTCTATAACAGACGTGTACTCTGGCACAACTAAAGCCTGGATAACTACTTCAACATGGCAGATCACCCCTCCCACACACTCATCATTGCTACTCTAAAGGACTTTGAACGAAAAATGGATCTATATTTTGAGGACTTGCTTTGTTCACTACGCATGGAGCCTATATGCAACGCCGCTAGCCTAGAGGGTTCTGAGACAGCATCACCCGGAGGTGTCCCTTATACCACTCATCAGGTACCGACTCAGCCGGTTTATATGGCTGACCACACCGCAGCTCTAAAGGAGGTTCCTCCTCCACCTAAGGATCTGTTTGGCATGATGGAAAATGGTGCCCGGCTCAAGTCGGATCGACCAATAGCCGCGCTACTGAAAAAATGTCAGCTTTACCCCCGACTACCAACGCTTTCTGTAACCACTTGGCCGGCGACTGGAAATTTTTGCCATCGTGCTTCAGCACTTTTCATCCGACACCGCAACATGCCTTTCCTTCTTGTCTGCGCAGCTGACCCTATACTATCAGGCTTCAGAAGCGGCATCGGCTGATCTTTCACAAAGCATAGCCTGCTTTCTGTTTTATTCCAGACAGTCCCGACCAGAAGCAGCTCTTACCGTACCAGGGACTATAGGTTCTAATAAAATATTATACAAACATGTGGAGCTCCCTGTATCAGAGACCTTTCCATTCAGCATCCCAGCCAGCACCACAGAGCGCAACACGGGTCAGATGGGGACTTTCACCTTGCCCCCACATGTATCCTACAACACCCTTTGCCTCAGAGACCTGGGAGCACCCGCAGTAACCGCTCCAATTGCCATTCCTAGTTTCTGACTTATTATGTACAGGAGCCTAAAATGATTTGTAATAAGATTTATATCTGCTTTCCAACATTAGTCTCATATTTGTGATATCTAGGGGTTTGTTCACTCTATTGTGACAGCGGAATGTAAGACACTAACATCAGTCACTCATATATACGTATTTATAACTGTTTATTCTTCTTTCTCAGCTTAGCTCTAACATTATCCCACCCTCGTGGGGCCGTAGTAAATCTAGAACAAAATGAGATTCATGTTACAGTAGCCATTATACAGCTACAGATGCCGAAACAGTAAACTCTAATAGTAAAGCATAACTGGCCCCCCCTGAGGCGTCAGCATATACTATGTTTCACAATCGATAAAATATACATATCACTTTACTTGGGGCCCCCCTTCCCTCTCAGCCCAATAAATGGTCTCATTATGTACAGGTCTCCTACTCACAAGTAAGAGTTCTATATAGACATACTTTTATATTGGCGTCACTGCACCCACTTATGGTCATGAGAGACACACTAGCCACCTGAGTGAACTCCCAGCGTATATTTCTGACCCCCAATCTGGGGCTGTCCTATGCATCTAGAAACAAGACCCACAGATATACCATTTACACGCCTCATAATATAGCACTGTAACTTTATAATTATACTTTTTGTTTTCAGGTACTGATATGAGCAAGTGTCTTCTTAAAAAGTTTTAATTGATATATGTGTTTCTTAGTATTTAGCTGCATAATCTCTGTAGAGGTATTTTTAGCATTATATATTTACTTTATGTTCTGCATAGCCACTAATTTAGCTTAAAGTATTTGCCTCTGATATCTATAGTCATAGTCATAACCCTAGTCTGACACATCACTTTTCAAAATATCTATACTTATTGAGTCCTAATAACCCCCTGTTTACCTTGCTATGTAACCCCAGATAATATACGTCCTCAGCAGGGGTTAAGTACCCTCCCCCCCCCCCACCTTCTGCTCATTCCTTCTCCTTACTTTCTCTCTTCTCCCTCTTTCATCTCTTTTAACAGCTCTGGTTAGTTGATTTTCCCCATCTTGCCTTCCTCAATACCAGGTCCAAAAGTGACCACTCCTAACGCTAATTTCCTCCCTCAGTGTCCATCAGAGTGGTTGGGTTCAAAAGTAACCCTTGTTTTCATGGAGGAACTTATTTTATTTTATCTTATTTTATTTTAACTTATTTCATTTCAACTCTTTCCAATACATACCTTATAAAAGAGGTTTAAGATGACTAACCATATAGCTCCCAAATAACATCCCTGTTTATTCAATATATATCTGTTTGTTGTATAATTTGACATCCATGTTTTATGGTTACTCACATATGTTGTATTATTTCTATAACCTCAATAAAAAATTTAATAAGAAAAAAAAAAAAGTACAACTTCAGATGGAGGCCTTATTGAAACAAAATCTATCTCTGTCTAACAAAATTGATGAGATGGAAAATAGATCCAGGCGGAGCAATCTACGCCTGATTGGCATCCCTGAATCACTAAAAACCCAGGACTTAAAAAAGTTTGTGGAATGGACTATTCCTGAGTTATTGGGCTTAAATCCAGAGCAGAATATCTTCATAATTGAAAGAGTGCACAGAATGGGAAGAGAGAGAGACCAATCAACAACAGCTGATAGGAGACCAAGGCCAGTCATGGCGAAATTCTTGAACTTTCAAGGAAAAAGTGAGATCATGAAAGCCTATAGGAAACAACAGAACCTATATCATCAAGGAGCAAAGATCCTGCTCTTCCAGGACTTTTCCTCTGAAGTTTCGCTGAAAAGGAAACAGTTCTCGCCTATCTGCTCCCGCCTAGTGGCAGAAAAGAGGTTTTTCTCCCTGCTGTATCCAGCCAGACTCAGGATAAAATCAGGCTTGGACTTCTTCTTTTTTGACTCCCCAGAAGCAGCCCTTTCATTCTTGGAGAATGAATCAAAGAAGGGGATGGTTTAATGAGAATCTTCTTTACATTATATTGCTTTTGTAATTGTTTTTGTGCGTCTAACATGCTATTTAACAAAGATTTTTTTTTTTTTTTCTATCTAGCTTTTTCTCTTTTTTTCCCGGACGGAAAAGATTCTTTTTTCTTTTTCTCAAATATTTGTTCTCTCTCAGGAGACTTTTTTTTTTTTTTCTTCTCTTTCTCAAATATGAGGTAAATGTTTATATTTTTTTTCTTTTTTAATACTTTTTTTTTTTTTTTTTCCCCCTCTGAGTTTGCTCAGGAGATTTTTTTTTTTCCCCTCTTTCTCAAATATGAGGCAAATGTTTATAAAAACTTTTTTTATTTTTTACTTATCTATTTTTTTTTATTTTTTTTTATTTTTTTTGTATATATATATATTTTTTTTCTTTCTGAGTTTGTTTCAAGATATTTCGTTATCATTGGGTTACAAATAAATGCTTATAGAGCAATATAAAGAAATTATAGTTATGTATCAAGTAATATATGAGGTTGAACACGTGGTTTATATATTTTTTTGTTTTGATGCTTGGAAAATGGTGTGTATCACTGTAATATTAGGACGAATAAGGAACAAGGCTACTCCTTTAAGTAGAGAAAGATTGTGTATATGCCTAAAGGGTTCCTATTTCTTTTTATAGACACTTTTAGTATCCGTATGGATAGAAAGAAAATATAGCTATGGGTAAAATAAGGTATGATGATTTTGATCACAAGAGGTTAAAGCACAATTTATCTTCAGTATTTTTTTTTTTTTTTTTTTTAAATTTCCAATGAAAAATAACATACAATTTTTTATCACAAAAGGCAATATACTTTTTGCCCCTTTTTTTTATATACACTTGGAATATGTTTTGTGTAGCTGAGTTAGTGAGAAGGAAATGTCTTGCATAAGATTAAGAAGTTTATAAAGAAATTATAGTTATGTATCAAGTAATATATGATGTTGAACACATGTGGTTTATATATTTTTGGTTTGATGTTTGCGAAATGTTGTGTATCACTGTAATATTAGGACGAATGAGGAACAAGGCTACTCCTCTAAGTAGAGAAAGATTGTGTATATGCCTAAGAGTTCTTATTTCTTTTTATAGACACTATTAGTATCTGTATGGATAGAAAGAAAATATAGCTATGGGTAAAATAAGGTATAATTTTGATCACAAGAGGTTATGCACAGTTTATTTACTTTTTTTTTTTCCTCTTTTCCACTCTTTCCTCTCCTCTCCCTCCCCCTCTCCTATCCTCCTCTCCGATGATTCCCTCATATGAGTTAGATGGTTAAAATACTGACCTGGAGCATAGGGGGGGATACACTCCCCTATAAAGAGGAAAGCAATCTTGAACTTACTAGGGAAAAAAGACTTTGATATAGTGTGTCTACAGGAAACCCACCTATCAGATAAAGAGCATAGAAAGATCAGAGCTCGCTGGCTGGGAGAATCTTTCTTTTCATCATATACGAAAGCGTCTAGAGGAGTGATGGTTCTTTTCCACACAAGGTTGGAATATAAAATTCTGAGTACTTCTAGAGATAGTGAGGGAAGATATTTGATCATTAGGTTTTCTATTGAGGGGGAAGAATACTTGTTGGTTAACATCTATGGTCCTAACGTCTCTAATGAAAAATTTTGGAACTTATTAGTGAAGAAGATGTTTAGATTTCCCAAAGCCAAGATAGTATTGGTAGGGGATTTTAATGTTACACCAAACTCATACTTGGATAGAAGGAAAGTGGGGGTTCGGAGTGGGGAGATCAAATTTAAATCTGCTCAATTGAATTTCGAGAAGAAAATATTTAATCTACTTCATAACTCACTAAAATTAGTTGATATATGGAGATTGTTAAATCCAAATAGTCTTGAATATACGTGTTGCTCTAAAACTCACAATACGTTATCAAGGTTAGATCTTTTTCTGATTTCAGATGTATTAGTTTCTAAAGTTGAGAAATGTAGCATTGGAGATTTTAGTTTATCAGATCACGCTCCGGTTACTCTATCTATCGCAGAAAAAAGGAAGTTCTCATTTAATTCTTTTTTCTTTCCAGCTTACCTGCGAAATTCCATCAGCTTTAAAGATTTTTTAATTAAAGCGTGGGAAGACTATAGCTCGTTTAACAGCCATTGCAGAGGGGATGTCCAGCTCTTTTGGGAAGCTGCTAAAGCCTATCTGAAAGCGGAAATCTCTAACTATGTGGCAAAGTTAAAGAAAGAGAACATGAGGAAAGATCTAGATCTCTCAGATAAAGTAAGGGAGGCATATATTTTGTTTAGGGAAAGACCCTGTAAACTGAATACAGACAATTACTTCCAGGCAAAGAAAGAAAGAGAGACGTTCCTCCTGGGAGAGGCACAGGTACTCTCATATAAGAATAGTGCTAGATTTGCTAAATATGGAAATAAAGTTGGCAAATATATGGCCTCTCTGTTTAAAAGACAGTCTAGGAGGAGATCAATAGCAGCAATAAGAGAGAAGGACCAAGTATATACAAATCAAGGTCGAATATTGCAATTATTTCAGAGGTTTTATACCAACTTATATACATCGCAATGTCCGGACTCAGAGGACATTAAAAGTTTTTTGGAAGAGATCAATTTCCCAAAAATGACAGTAGAGGATAGTGAGGGTCTGAACCAACCAATAACAGAGAGGGAAATACAAAGAGCAATTAATTCAATGGCTAGAGGAAAAGCTCCTGGCCCAGACTGCCTACCGGTCGAATTCTATCAAATCTTGTGAACAGAGATAGACCCGGTATTGACCGATCTTTATAATACATACTATGGAACAGATAAACAGATTTCGGAGAATTTTAAGAGGGCTAATATAATCTTAATTCCAAAGATCAATAAAGATCCATCGGATATGACTTCATATAGACCCATTTTGCTTCTCGGCCTCGATTACAAGATACTGATTAAGCTTCTGTCGGAAAGATTGAAACCTTTGTTACCAGCGATTGTGCACCAGGATCAGGCAGGCTTCATTACTGGTAGAGCGTCTGAACTGAATGTAAGGAAAATTCTACAGGTCGTCAAGCGGTATGGGGTAGATTGCACTGCCCTGCCGGAGGCCTTCCTGCTATCCTTGGATGCAGAGAAGGCCTTCGACAGGGTGGAGTGGCCCTTCTTGATCCAGGTACTAGAGAGATTTGGATTTAGGGGCCTTTTTAGGGATTTTGTCGTTAAGGTATATTCAGATATTAAGGCCTCTTTGTTGATTAATAACTCCATGTCAGACTCATTTATGCTAACTAGAGGCACCCGTCAGGGATGCCCGATGTCTCCGTTATTGATCCTATAATAGAACCTTTGGCTATTAGATTAAGAAACATGTGGATCGGAATAAATATAGACCAGGTAAAATTTAAAACTGCTCTATTCGCAGATGACCTTCTGCTATTTGTTGCTGAGCCAAGAAAGCAGATTGGTGCAATTATTAATCTGCTCGAACAATACGGTAGAGCCTCAGGGTACAAAACAAATTTCTTGAAATCTAAAATCTTGTGGCTGAAGCACAATTCAGGGGAAGCACAACCCTTTCAGTTTATAGAAACTAACACGTTGGAATATCTGGGGCTGAAGATCTCCGCTAATACAGCAGATTGGTATAAAGATAACTTTGTATCAGTACTGAAGGATAGCAGAGAAAAATTAAAATCATGGGTCTCACTCCCGGTTTTACTGACAGGCAAGATAGCTCTCTATAAGATGTTTATTGTCCCTAAAATTCTGTACAATTTGAGGATGTTTCCTCTTTTAATAAACAAAGCTGATCTACGTCCCTTTAATCAAGCTCTGAGAGTGTTTCTTTGGAGCGGGAGAAAGCCAAGACTGAAATTAGCCAAGTTATATCAATCTTATTTTAAAGGCAGGCTCGCTTTACCCAATCTAGAGAGATATAATCAGGCTGCCATCTTAAGATTCCCTATGGATTGGCTAACAAGATCTTTTGTATACTCGGATGAGATTCTCGAGAACCAAGTCTGTGCCCCGCTCTCCTTAAATTATATTTTGTTTGCTTCAAATAAAGAATTAGGAAAGAGATTACTGGAACACCCTCTGTATAGAGATATAATAATAGTCTGGAGAAGGTTAACTAAATCGGTTGGAATGAGGCAGAATATCTCAAAATGGTTGCCGATAACTGGCAATACACACTTCCCTCTAAGTAATATGGTGGACACTTTTAAAAAATGGTCACCAGGAAGACCACTTATAGTGAAGGACTTCTATGACTGAGTCAAATAAAGTTTACACATTCGATAGATTTCAAGAGATTTTCCCGGAGGCTCAGAAAAAACATATATTCTGTTTTATTCAAGCAAAAAGCAATATTCTTAAACTAGTGAATTTGGATCCCCAGATGTGGGAACAACACCCGTTGGTTGATCTGGTAAAGGTTAGGAACATCAGTTTTAGCAGATTTGACTTCCCAGTGGTCAACACTGGTTGATTCTCCTGATCTTGAGACAATACTCTTAAAGAGTTTGAAGACTGCACAGAGGTTGTTTTCCTATCTTATTATAGGGAAATTCAATTTAGGGTGATACACAGAGATTATTTAACCCCTCGGAGAGTGGCTAAGTGGAACAAAAATGTGCCTAATATCTGTTCTAAATGCCACTTTCAAGACCCTGACTTGATTCATCTAGTCTGGGGATGCCCCAAGGTAAATCAATTTTGGATGAAGGTAGAATATTTTCTCTCTAATATAGTAAAGAAAAATATTCAGCTAACACGAGACTCTATTCTTTTCTTAAGATCCCACGGCGCTTGGGATAAGTATGTTGACTTTATACTAGTAGCGTTAATAATTATTAGAACACTTCTCTTTAAATATTGGATTTCTTGTAAGACACCCACTATCTCAGAAGTGAGGAAAGCATTATTAGATTCATCAATTAAGGCAGCGTATGAATCAAAATTGGGGGGCCCTCAGGAGAAAAATTCTGTAGAAGGTGGAGGGTTTTCGTGGGCCTTCAGGGAAATGACTTCGTACAATATATAGAACAAATCATCAACATTAAACTAGATTAGGGGGGGGGGGGGGGTTGGGGGATGCGGGGGGGGGGGGGGCGAGAGGAGAGAGGGAATATTTTTATTTTTCTTACTACTTTTTATTTTTTTTATTTTTTTAGTTGTCCGGGAAAGGGTTTTGGCTATTTGGCTTTTGTCCCTTCTTATACATTTCTCTTTTATGTTGTAATCTCCATGTATGGAGAAATGTGTGTTATGTGTGTGTTGCTTGTGTTTTTCTCTTTTTTTTCGTACAATAAAAATTTAAAGAATAAAAAAAAAAAATATCTCTTTAAATCATTATTATTCAGGAATGGATTTGTAAGAAATATGACATCAGTAATACAGATTTAAGGGTAGCAATCTATATCTATAAATCAGCAATGTTAACATATACATTAACCTGCTGTAAATATTTGTTTTCCATATTCCCTTACTTATTTATTCCTCTGTATGTTAGAATGGTTGACTGGCAATGTCATTACATTGTATCACTACTACACACAGTCCTGTATTCATACACAAATAACATGGTATAGGGAGGCATAATTTGATTTTGCAGTCATAAAGGGAAACTGACAGACTATGAACTTTAAAGTTAATGCTATGTGAATAGATCTATCAGGGTTGCTGATTTGTGATTGTCACAGGGATTTTAGATAGAGCAGTAAATAAAACATAGCAAAACTGTTTTAATATTGAAAAAATAGTGATTACAATAATGCAAAATCAGATCAATCACAAAGTAGTAATATGTTTAATGGAAGCCTAGCTAATGTAATACTAGTTTTAGGGGTACAATCATAAAGTACACAGAAACATATGTTTTTGAGAATTGTAAAACTAAATTATTGAATGTGTGATATAAATTAAGTAATAGAACAAACTATTTTTATTAGAATTTTAAAGTGATGGTAAATCCTAGCATTTTTGAAACACTAGGATTTGCCAGTGCAACAAATAAAGGGTACTTTTAGACTAGTCATGAAGTATAAAATACTTCTTGCTGAAAGTTCCATTATTTGTCTGTAGCGTTCGCTGTGCTGAGCTCCTCAGGCCGCCCACAGCAGAACGCTATTTTTCAGTGAGGTGATCTTAGCCAATAGCATGCTAGCTATCTGGCATAATGCCAGCTGGGCCGCACGGCTATTGGCTAAGAGGTGGAAATGTCACCTCGTTGAAAAAATGGCGTTCTCAGAACAGCATACACTATAGGCAAAGGCAAATAAATGAATTTTCATCATGAAGTCCCCTTTATTTGTTGTACTGGTAAATCCTAGCGTTTCAAAAAATGCTAGGATTTATCATCACTTTAACTCATTTTTTAAAAGGGCTGTTTAACATAATTAGTGCTTCTGTGTGATATTTGACAAATTTTGTTTAATTGGACAGTTATTTAGCTATTGATCACACCAGGGTCAGATTACAAGTGGTGCTCTAATGATAGCGCAAGGTAAAATTATCAATATTGCTGGACTGCGCTAACATTAGTGTGCAACTTGATATTACAAGTTAAAGGTAAATCCCATTTATCAGAGAAAGGTTAGAGCTACCAACATCACTCTAGCGCAACCTATACTTTCAAGTTTCAGTGGATATTGCGACTGCGTTAAATGCACAAATATATATTTAAGAATAAAAAGAACATTTTCTTCTGTGTGAAAAACATAGGAATGTAAATTATTCCTAACACCTTAGGATTTAGCGCAGTTGGCATAGTCAGTGTTGGGTTATCGAGTGATGGATAACTGATAGTTTTTTTTTTGTAGCACGCCATATACAGGGAGTGCAGAATTATTAGGCAAATGAGTATTTTGACCACATCATCCTCTTTATGCATGTTGTCTTACTCCAAGCTGTATAGGCTCGAAAGCCTACTACCAATTAAGCATATTAGGTGATGTGCATCTCTGTAATGAGAAGGGGTGTGGTCTAATGACATCAACACCCTATATCAGGTGTGCATAATTATTAGGCAACTTCCTTTCCTTTGGCAAAATGGGTCAAAAGAAGGACTTGACAGGCTCAGAAAAGTAAAAAATAGTGAGATATCTTGCAGAGGGATGCAGCACTCTTAAAATTGCAAAGCTTCTGAAGCGTGATCATCGAACAATCAAGCGTTTCATTCAAAATAGTCAACAGGGTCGCAAGAAGCGTGTGGAAAAACCAAGGCGCAAAATAACTGCCCATGAACTGAGAAAAGTCAAGCGTGCAGCTGCCAAGATGCCACTTGCCACCAGTTTGGCCATATTTCAGAGCTTCAACATCACTGGAGTGCCCAAAAGCACAAGGTGTGCAATACTCAGAGACATGGCCAAGGTAAGAAAGGCTGAAAGACGACCACCACTGAACAAGACACACAAGCTGAAACGTCAAGACTGGGCCAAGAAATATCTCAAGACTGATTTTTCTAAGGTTTTATGGACTGATGAAATGAGAGTGAGTCTTGATGGGCCAGATGGATGGGCCCGTGGCTGGATTGGTAAAGGGCAGAGAGCTCCAGTCCGACTCAGATGCCAGCAAGGTGGAGGTGGAGTACTGGTTTGGGCTGGTATCATCAAAGATGAGCTTGTGGGGCCTTTTCGGGTTGAGGATGGAGTCAAGCTCAACTCCCAATCCTACTGCCAGTTTCTGGAAGACACCTTCTTCAAGCAGTGGTACAGGAAGAAGTCTGCATCCTTTAAGAAAAACATGATTTGCATGCAGGACAATGCTCCATCACACGCGTCCAAGTACTCCACAGCGTGGCTGGCAAGAAAGGGTATAAAAGAAGAAAATCTAATGACATGGCCTCCTTGTTCACCTGATCTGAACCCCATTGAGAACCTGTGGTCCATCATCAAATGTGAGATTTACAAGGAGGGAAAACAGTACACCTCTCTGAACAGTGTCTGGGAGGCTGTGGTTGCTGCTACACGCAATGTTGATGGTGAACAGATCAAAACACTGACAGAATCCATGGATGGCAGGCTTTTGAGTGTCCTTGCAAAGAAAGGTGGCTATATTGGTCACTGATTTGTTTTTGTTTTGTTTTTGAATGTCAGAAATGTATATTTGTGAATGTTGAGATGTTATATTGGTTTCACTGGTAAAAATAAATAATTGAAATGGGTATATATTTGTTTTTTGTTAAGTTGCCTAATAATTATGCACAGTAATAGTCACCTGCACACACAGATATCCCCCTAAAATAGCTATAACTAAAAACAAACTAAAAACTACTTCCAAAACTATTCAGCTTTGATATTAATGAGTTTTTTGGGTTCATTGAGAACATGGTTGTTGTTCAATAATAAAATTAATCCTCAAAAATACAACTTGCCTAATAATTCTGCACTCCCTGTAGAAGTTTATGGGGAGAAGAAGTTAGCACAATTGCGATATACAATGCTAGTGCGCCTGAGTCTTTCACTCGCACACTAACTTTTTATTTACAAGTTGTGATACACGCACAGATGTGCTAAATTCTTAACTTGAGTGCAGTTAGTGTGCAAGCGGGTGGGGGGGGGCGCAATTAGTGCGCCAATTCTAATCTGACCCTTATTTTGATAAGTGACAATTTTTTCATATTTTTATTGTAACATGACTAAAAATGTATGTTCTTTGGATTGTGACAAAAGTAGTGGCCCAAATCTCACATTAAATGACCAATAAATACAGTGGAATTGCATAATTAACAAATGCTTAATAAAATACAATACAATAATACTTTGAATTTCAAACAAGCAGTAACGTTTCCTTTATCTTCGATGTAACCTGCATCATGTGTCAGCCATCAGACAATCACAGGCTTATATACATATATACTGTGGACTCTCGCACATGCTCAGTATGAGAATTTGAAAGTTACATTTTTAATTGAATGTTCTATCTGAATCATGAAAGTTTAATTTTGACTTAATGAACTCTAACTTAAATATATGATAGAAAGATGTATTTAGAAATATTAGATAAATAGCAGACAGTTAACAGACACTTTGGTGATGTAATCAGTAGTTTACACAACATTAAATCATCCCACCAAGATACCCAGAAGACCCGGAAAACATTTTACAGCCTTAAGTAAGATAATACACCTTGTAATGTAGCATTGCAATAAAGTAGTAAATCAACTATAATAATACTCTGAATAGATTAACATTGTGGCCATGTTTACATAGGAATAAGAAGTGATGGAGCAGTGAGAGTTAGAAATATAAAACAAAATCAGATGGCTCCCTGCTGGATACACATAAACCAAATCTCTTCCGATAACAGTCATTAGTTTATACAGCCAGAAATTCCCCAACGGGTTGGCACATATAGTGCTCTCTTACCCTTCCCCTTGGACTTTGTAAATCTGCAGGAGGATGCTGGGACCCTGTTTCTTTACGATGAGAGCTTACTTGTTCCCTTGTCTCCTTTGCCTTTCTCGGCGTCTCCGGTGATATGCGGCCCACAGCGTCTGGTGCTTCCAATGACGTCACTCATGCAGGGAAGGAAGGAGGAATGCGATAACAAAGCAGCGGAGTGTGAAGTGGACTACTGTATGGCGGTGTAGATCACTGGAACATGTGAACTTTGAAGAAAAAGGTACGATCCACACCATCCAAAGTAAAAACCATCAACTTTATTTGCAAATTCTTAAAACGAGGTAGGAAGCTCAAAAGCAAAACAAAGTGAGCGCAGCACTTTGAGCCAAAGTGCTGCGCTCACTCTGTTTTGCTTTTGAGCTTCCTACCTTGTTTTAAGAATTTGCAAATAAAGTTGATGGTTTTTACTTCGGATGGTGTGGATCATGTTTACATAGGGTCAGATTACAAGTGGTGCAGTAATTATTGCCCCCTGCTCAGGCGCTAACTGCGCTAGAAGTAAGCTTTTTGCATGCGTCGGGTTGCGATTGTATTATGAGTTGAAAGTAAACTGTTTTCGCTCATGAGCTAACTCGATGAGCGCAAAAAGCCAAAGCCAAAGTTAGAATATTGTGTGTGCATTCATGTATTCCCCTATAGAATTCAATGGAGAAAAACACCCTATTCAGCCCAATTCTGATTCCATATTCTCAAGTGCGCTAACCCGACATGAAAATATGAATATTTCACATTCTTCACATAACGGAATATGTTCTATTTATTCAGAAATATATAGGTATAGATACATATAGATAGATAGATAGATATATATGAATATCTATTTAGAAGTACTTAGAACATATTCTGCTACATTGGAATGTGAAATATTTACAGTAAACACACAGTATAAAACTTTAATAAATACGAATATTGCATAAATATGCTTTTACATGTTTTCATCTACTTTACTGCAAAGGGCTCCAATGCACTTATATATATTTCTATAATTATGTTTACATGTTACATGTTTTGCAGAATCAAGCCAAGATTGGCTCCTCCAAATAATGACAGTGGAGGGTGGAGTTTGGCTATTGAAACAAATTGCAGCAAACAAGATGATAATTTGTTTTACAAATGTTTAGACTTGGTTGATATGTTATTCTACAGCAAGAAATGTATTTTAATAGCATGGTATTAACTGTTGCTTTATTAAAGGGACAGTCTAGTCAAAATTAAACTTTCATGATTCAGATAGGGCAATTTTAAACAACTTTCCAATTTACTGTTATCAACAAATTTGCTTTGTTCTCTTGGTATTCTTTGTGGAAAGCTTAACCTAGATAGGCTCATATGCTAATTTCTAAGCCGTTGAACCACCTCTTATCTCAATGCATTTTGACAGATTTTCACAGTTAGACAGTGCTAGTTCATGTGTGCCATATCGATAACATTGTGCTCACTCCCATGGAGTTGTTTAAGAGTCAGCACTGTCTGTCAAAAGAACTGAGCCCCCTTGTCTGCAGAGGCTTAGATACAAGGTAATCACAGAGGTAATATCGCTGTGTTGGTTATGCAAAATGGAGAATGCATAATAAAGAGATTATCTATCTTTTTAAACTATCTATATTTAAAAAAGTAGACTGTCCCTTTAAACTTGTGGGGCGCGATCCGATATGCAGCGTAGCTTGCGGCACAAGCGAGGGAACCCCCGCCGCCCGCAGTTTCAGCTCGCAACTCGAGCTATCCTATATACGGAGCCGTCAGATGCTAAAGTGCCGTAAGTCTGACAAACCAGCGATGTCCAGAAATCAGCGTAAGTACAAATTTCTGGAGTCGCCAGTGACTTACGGCACTTTAGAAACTGCCGGCGCCTACAAAACCTGACTAAAGTATGAAATCACCCGTACTGTCTATCACGCCTCCCAAACATAGCCCGACAAGTCTAACCCTCTATCCGCTATCCCCCCTCACTATCCTAACAATAAAAAAAGTTATTCACCCCTAAAACGCCGCTCCCGGACCCCGCCGCCACCTAATAAAGTTATTAACCCCTAAACCGCCGCTCCCAGACCCCGCCGCCAGCTATATTAAATCTATAACCCCCTAATGTGAGCCCCTACCCCGCCGCCATCTACCTTACCTACCCCCTAAAGTGAGCCCCTACCCCGCCGCCATCTATTTTAAAATTATTAACCCCTAATTTAATCCCCCTACCCCGCAGCCACCTATATTAAATTATTTAACCCCTAATTTAATCCCCCTACCCCGCCGCCACCTATATTAAATTATTTAACCCCTAATCTAATCCCCCTACCCCGCCGCCAGCTATATTAAATTATTTAACCCCTAAAATACTAAACTATCCCTACCACTAAACCTAAGTCTAACCCTACAAATAGCCCTGAAAAGGGCTTTTTGCGTGGCATTACCCCAAAGTAAACTGCTCTATTGCCAGCCCTTAAAAGGGCTTTTTGCGGGGCATGCCCCAAAGAAAACTGCTCTTTTACCAGCCCTTAAAAGGGCTTTTGGCGGGGCTTTGTCACAAAGTAAACTGCTCTTTTGCATCTAATCTAAATCCCCCTACACCGCCGCCACCTATATTAAACACATTAACCCCTAATCTAATCCCCCTACACCGCCGCCAGCTATATTAACTATATTAACCCTAATTATATTAGGGTTAATATAGTTATTATATTATATATATATATATATTAAGTATAATAACCCTATCTAACTCTATTATTATTATTATTATTATTATTCTTTATTTATAAAGCGCCAACAGATTCCGCAGCGCTGTTCATAGGTAACAAAGATAAAAGGACAGTACAATATGAGACACCAGACAAAATTTTACAAACAAATACAGGAGGAATTGGGAGCCCTGTTCCCGTGGGAACTTACAATCTAAATGGGTAGGAGGGTGAGAAACAGGAGGTGGGGACTGCAAAGGTGGGAATGATGTTAGTGTGAATTTAGATGAGGGCAACTATTAGGCAAGTGGAATTCATTAGCTACTGATTTGGTTATAGGCTTCCCTGAACAAGAAGGTCTTTAAGGAGCGTTTAAAGGAGGAGAGGTTGGGGGAAAGTCTGACAGCACGAGGAAGTGCGTTCCAGAGGGTTGGTGCCGCTCAAGAGAAGTCCTGTAGTCTAGCATGAGAGGAGGTGATGGTAGAAGAGGCAAGGAGTAGATCGTTGTTGGATCTTACGGGACGGGCTGGAGTATATTTGTTGATGAGTGAGGACAGGTATGGGGGGGCTGCATTGTTAAGGGCTTTGTACGTCAAAGTGAGAATTTTGAATTTAATTCTGCTGTGAATGGGGAGCCAGTGAAGGGACTCACAGAGGGGTGTGGCAGATACAGAGCGTCGGGAGAGGTGGATTAGCCTAGCAGAGGCATTAGGATGGATTGAAGGGGGGAGAGGCGGGAGAGAGGAAGGCCAGTTAGTAGGTTGTTACAGTAGTCAAGCCGGGAAATTACTAGGGAATGGATTAGCTGTTTAGTAGTTTCAGCGCTCAGAAAAGGACGAATTTTGGAGATATTGCGTAGGTGGTTGCGACAGGATGAAGAGAGCAATTGGATGTGGAGTATGAAGGACAGATTGGAATCGAGTGTAACTCCAAGGCAGCGGACTTGGGGTGATGGGGAGATAGTGGTGTCACCGACAGTGATAGTAGAGTTAGAAACTGGAGTAGAATTAGTTGGGGGGATTAGAAGAAGCTCAGTCTTGGACGATTTTTAGGTGGTGAGAGGCCATCCAGGAAGAAATGCCAGATAAGCAGCTGCTGATTAGTAATGTCGCGAACCGCCATTGACTTCAATGGTCAGGCAAACTTTAAAACCTACAAGGACTCTTTCTGGCCACAATAGTGATGGAAAAGTTGTTTCAAGGGGACTAACACCTGGACTGTGGCATGCTGGAGGGGGATCCCTGGCAAAACTCCCATGGAAAATTACATAGTTTATGCAGAGTCTGCTTTTAACCCATAAAGTGCCTAAATCACCTAACATTCCCAAATTGTTTGCAATAACGTGCTTTAAAACATCAGTTATGATATCGTATCTATCAGGTAGTATAAGGGTTACGGCTGCATCACAGTCACAGAGCAAACTCCAAGTGTAACGCACCGCAATCAACCGCAAACAGTCCACTTGCACAACCACGAGATAGATAGATTTGATAGATAGATACATAGATTAGATAGCTCAATCTATGCAATATACATATGATCGATACACTGTACATAGATCAATACATGCAATATACATTTGATAGATACGATACTGCACACAGGCTGGCAGATATGAGTCGTGGCTGGTAGGTAGGGCAGCAATTTAACACAGTATGCTGTGTAAGTGACAAAAACACAGGCCTGATAGAAAATTAAGTTAGATTACACTAGCAACATAATTTAAAATTTTATATTTTAATATTAAAATAATGTTAAGAAGTGCAATGCACATATGAGTGGTCGCACTGGCTTGCTGCTACGTAGGGCAGCAATTAACACAACAGTATGCTGTGTAAGTCAGATAGACAGTTAGACACAGGCCTGATAGAAAATAAAATTAGATTACACTAGCATAATGATTTAAAGACTTTTTTTGGGAATTTAAAGAAAAAGGTTAATGACATAGATATGAGTCGTGGCTGATAGCCTTGGAAGGGCAGCTATTAAAAACAGTAGGCTCTGTAAGTCAGATACACACACGCCTGATAGAAAATACTATTAGATTACAATAGAAAACTTTTTGGGGGGCGAATTTAAAAAAAGGTTAAACACATATGAGTCGTGGCTCATAGACTAGGGAGGGCAGCAAGTAAACACAGTAGGCTCTGTATGTCAGCAAAACACACAGGCCTGATAGAAAATTATATTAGATTACACTATAAAAAAAATGTAAATGTTTTTTTTTTTTTAAAAATTAAATTAAGGTGAAGAAGATATCAGTGGTGGCTGCCTGGCACAGACCAATTAACCAAAAGACTGAAAAAAATGAAGTATATTAATGCTGTGTGAGCCTGACAGACACAGGCCTGATAGAAAATGTAATTAGATTACACTAGCTATGTATTTCCCTATAATGTCAGCAGCACAAACACAACACGTCCTCTCACTAAGAAAGCAATGGCGGCTTCCGAGTAGCTGGGAGGGTCTGTGAGGGAGTGTCTGATGTTGATTGGCTCTAATGTGTCAGAAGGCTGTGACATACAGGGTCAAAGTTTCCTCAATGATGACACATAGGGGGCGGATCGAACATCGCATATGTTCGCCCGTAGCGGCAAACGCGAACAAGCTATGTTCGCGGGCGAACAGTTCGGGACATCACTACTGCTGATGTGGGAAAGGACAGACGGAGAGAGTGCAGGGATGGATAGGTAGATCTGAGTATCATCAGCATAACTAAACTCTTATTAAAATAAATCTAATATTAATATTATTAATTAAAATATTCCTATTTAAATCTAAATACTTACCTATAAAATAAACCCTAAGATAGCTACAATGTAATTAATAATTAAATTGTAGCTATTTTAGGGTTTATATTTATTTTACAGGTAACTTGGTTACCCCTAACTATTTAGAAGCTACCTAGTTAAAATAATTACCAATTTACCTGAAAAATAAATCCTAACCTAAGTTACAAATACACCTACACTATCAATAAATTAAATAAACTACAAATATCTAAACTAAAATACAATTAAATAAACTAAACTAAATTACAAAAAAAAACACTAAATTACAAAAAATAAAAAAAAGAATACAAGATTTTTAAGCTAATTGCACCTATTCTAAGCCCCCTAATAAAATAATAAAGCCCCCCAAAATAAAAAAAATTCCCTACCCTATTCTAAATTAAAAAAGTTAGCTCTTTTACCTTACCAGTCCTTAAAAGGGCCTTTTGCGGGGCATGCCCCAAAGAAAACTGCTCTTTTGCCTGAAAAAAAAAACACAATGCCACCCCCCAACATTACAACCCACCACCCACATACCCCTAATCTAACCCAAACCCCCCTTAAATAAACCTAACACTACCCCCCTGAAGATCTCCCTACCTTGTATTCAGCCAGCCGGGCAGAACTCTTCATCCGATCCGGGCGATGTCTTCAATCAAGCGGCAGTGAAGTCTTCATCCGATCCGGGCGATGTCTTCAATCAAGCGGCAAAGAAGTCTTCTTCCATCAGGGCGATGTCTTCAAGCAAGCGGCAGAGAGTCTTCTTCCATCCAGCGATGTCTTCAAGCAAGCGCAGAGAGTCTTCTTCCATCCGGCGATGTCTTCAAGCAAAGCGGCATCTTCAATCTTCTTTCTTCGCTCCTCTGCCGCGGAGCATCCATCCGGCACGACGACTTCCCAACGAATGAGGTTCCTTTAAATGACGTCATCCAAGATGGCGTCCATCGAATTCCGATTGGCTGATAGGATTCTATCAGCCAATCGGAATTAAGGTAGAAAAATCTGATTGGCTGATTCAATCAGCCAATCAGATTCAAGTTCAATCTGATTGGCTGAACCAATCAGCCAATCGGATTGAACTTGAATCTGATTGGCTGATTCAATCAGCCAATCAGATTTTTCTACCTTAATTCCGATTGGCTGATAGAATCCTATCAGCCAATCGGAATTCGACGGACACCATCTTGGATGACGTAATTTAAAGGAACCTCATTCGTCGGGAAGTCGTCGTGCCGGATGGATGCTCCGCAGCGGAGGAGCGAAGAAAGAAGATTGAAGATGCCGCTTTGCTTGAAGACATCGCCGGATGGAAGAAGACTCTCTGCCGCTTGCTTGAAGACATCGCCTGGATGGAAGAAGACTTCTTTGCCGCTTGATTGAAGACATCGCCCGGATCGGATGAAGACTTCACTGCCGCTTGATTGAAGACATCGCCCGGATCGGATGAAGAGTTCTGCCCGGCTGGGTGAATACAAGGTAGGGAGATCTTCAGGGGGGTAGTGTTAGGTTTATTTAAGGGGGGTTTGGGTTAGATTAGGGGTATGTGGGTGGTGGGTCGTAATGTTGGGGGGTGGTATTGTGTTTTTTTTTCAGGCAAAAGAGCATTTTTCTTTGGAGCATGCCCCGCAAAAGGCCCTTTTAAGGGCTGGTAAGGTAAAAGAGCTAACTTTTTTAATTTAGAATAGGGTAAGGAATTTTTTTTATTTTGGGGGGCTTTATTATTTTATTAGGAGGCTTAGAATAGGTGTAATTAGCTTAAAAATCTTGTAATATTTTTTTATTTTTTGTAATTTAGTTTATTTTATTTTATTGTATTTTAGTTTAGATATTTATAGTTTATTTAATTTATTGATAGTGTAGGTGTATTTGTAACTTAGGTTAGGATTTATTTTACAGGTAAATTGGTAATTATTTTTATTAAATAGTTATTAACTATTTAATAGCTATTGTACCTAGTTAAAATAAATACCAAGTTACCTGTAAAATAAATATAAACCCTAAAATAGCTACAATGTAATTATTAATTACATTGTAGCTATTTTAGGATTTATTTTATAGGTAAGTATTTAAATTTAAATAGGAATATTTCAATTAATAATATTAATATTAGATTTATTTTAATAAGAGTTTAGTTAGGGATGTTAGAGTTAGATAGGGTTATTATACTTAATATATATATATAATATAATAACTATATTAACTATATTAACCCTAATATAATTAGGGTTAATATAGTTAATATAGCTGGCGGCGGTGTAGGGGGATTAGATTAGGGGTTAATGTGTTTAATATAGCTGGCGGTGGTGTAGGGGGATTAGATTAGGGGTTAATACATTTATTATAGGTGGCGGCGGTGTAGGGGGATTAGATTAGGGGTTAATACATTTATTATAGGTGGCGGCGGTGTAGGGGGATTAGATTAGGGGTTAATACATTTAATATAGGTGGCGGCGGTGTAGGGGGATTTAGATTAGATGCAAAAGAGCAGTTTACTTTGTGACAAAGCCCCGCCAAAAGCCCTTTTAAGGGCTGGAAATAGAGCAGTTTACTTTGGGGTAATGCCACGCAAAAAGCCCTTTTCAGGGCTATTTGTAGGGTTAGACTTAGGTTTAGTGGTAGGGATAGTTTAGTATTTTAGGGATTAAATAATTTAATATAGCTGGCGGCGGGGTAGGGGGATTAAATTAGGGGTTAATTAATTTAATATAGGTGGCGGCGGGGTAGGGGGATTAAATTAGGGGTTAATAATTTTAAAATAGATGGCGGCGGGGTAGGAGCTCACTTTAGGGGGTAGGTAAGGTAGATGGTGGTGGTGTAAGGGGCTTACTTTAGTGGGTAGGTAAGATAGATGGCGGCGGTGTAAGGGGCTCAATTTAGGGGGTAGTTTAATATAGTTGGCGACGGTGTAGGGGGATCACATTAGGGGGTAGTTAATGTAGGTGGCAGCGGGGTCCGGGAGCGGCGGTTTAGGGGTTAAATATTTTATTAGGGATTGCGGCGGGGGATCGCGGTTGACAGGTAGATAGGCATTGCGCATGCGTTAGGTGTTAGGTTTTATTTAGCAGATCGCGGTTGACAGGTAGATAGACATTGCGCATGCGTTAGGTGTTAGGTTTATTTTGTAGCTAGTTTAGGGAGTTACGGGGCTCCAAGAGACAGCGTAAGGCTTACTACGGCTGCTTTTTGTGGCGAGGTGAAAATGGAGTAAGATTTCTCAATTTTCGCCACGTAAGTCCTTACGCTGTATATTGGATACCAAACTCCGCTGGTTTGGTATACCTGCCTATGGCCCAAAAAACTACGGGCGGCGGCAGAAATATACGAGCGTAACTTCTAGGTTAAGCCGTATATAGGATACCAAACCAGCGCAAATTTCGGCATCGCCGGCATTTGCGGGCGACCCTGCATATCAGATCGGGCCCCAGATATATGCATACACAATAAAGGTAATACAATACTTTATCATTTGTTATCAAAATTTTTCAGAGTCATACCTCTTAAAAAGTCTCTTAAGTTTGTTTCTCTGGAGCTATTTATCTTTAGCAGGAGCAAATAATTTTAAATAATACACATTCTGGAGTAGACTGCCCCTTTAATGACAATAGTTTTTAAAATCAATAAAAGGCTAAAGCCATTTTTTCTTTAACATCAGTTGATTTATATTTCTTGGTGGTTAAAAGATAATATTTACAGAAAGAGAGAGGCGCCAAGGCATAGAGCAGTATTGTCGGGTCACAACAGTAAGATGAACGACCCTCCCCTAAATGATCAGAATACTCACAAACGGAGCGACACAATACCTGTGCTGTGCTGCGGTGCATTATTACTATACACGTACATATGCTAGTCAGCTATCTAGCCCTTAACATCGGCTCTTCTATAAGACTGTTAACGTGAGAGATCGGGAGGAACCGACACTGTGATTGGACGAGGGTCCTGAACGTCATCTAGCCACAGCGTGTCTGCCTGGCGACTCCAAATAGTTCCGGCTTGCTCTTATCAACACGTTGTGTCGCTCCGTTTGTGAGTATTCTGATCATTTGGGGGAGGGTCGTTCATCTTACTATTGTGACCCGACGATACTGCTCTATGCCTTGGCGCCTCTCTCTTTCTGTTTTTATCTGCCATAGAAGTCCAGTTTGGATCGCTTTATATGTGAGTGCAGCCTGAATTACTGAGAACTTTGAGACTCCTACTTTACATCAGCGCACCTCTTTGGGGATCTCCTATCCTGTTCTGAAAAAGATAATATTTAGTGTTAAAGGGACAGTCTACACCAGAATTGTTATTGTTTAAAAGATAGATAATCCCTTTATTACCCATTCCTTAGTTATATTAATACACTTTTTATCTCTGTGATTACCTTGTATCTAAGCCTCTGCAAACTGCCCCCTTATCTTAGTTCCTTTGACAAACTTGCATTTTACCCAATCAGTGCTGACTCCTAGGTAACTCTACGTGCATGAGCACAGTGTTAGCTATATGGCACACATGAACTAACACCCTCTAGTGGTGAAAAACTGTCAAAATGCCCTGAGAGAAGAGGCGGCCTTCAAGGGCTTATAAATTAGCATATGAACCACCTAGGATTAGTTTTCAACTAAGAATACCAAGAGAACAAAGCAAAATTGGTGATAAAAGTAAATTGGAAAATTGTTTAAAATTACATGCTGTATCTGAATCATGAACGTTTATTTTGAACTAGACTGTCCCTTTAACATAATGGTAATGTGAAAAGGTGATCTAAAATATTCAGTTACAAGACATGCTAATTGCATGCTTTTAATACATGTTTTTATTTCCATTTTAAGCAATAATTTCCTTTTACAAAATATGAAAAACATACTGTAATTATTCATTTCACAGACTTTGAAATGGCTCCAGTGAATTCATTAAATAATAATAATAGTGATAGTAATAATAATACATCTAATTCTCTTTGCATTCATCTCCAGCACAAAAGGAAAGTAACAAAGATCCCAGTGTTGTAAACAAAACAGCAAACACGAACCAGAAGAACAACGCAGAAAAGGAAGAAAAATCCCAGATGAGAAAAAAATGCTGTTTTAGCCAATACTTTATAAATCTAATCTCATAAAGTTCCAATCATTGTTACAAAGTGTTCTAAATGCTGGCTTACCCTATACTTTATAAATCTAATCTCATAAAGTTCCAATCATTGTTACAAAGTGTTCTAAATGCTGGCTTAGCCTATACTTTATAAGTCTAATCTCATAAAGTTCCAATCATTGTTACAAAGTGTTCTAAATGCTGGCTTAGCCTATACTTTATAAGTCTAATCTCATAAGGTTCAAATTATTGCTACAAAGTGTTCTAAATGCTGGCTTAGCCTATACTTTATAAGTCTAATCTCATAAAGTTCCAATTATTGTTACAAAGTGTTCTAAATGCTGGCTTAGCCTATACTTTATAAATCTAATCTCATAAAGTTCCAATTATTGTTACAAAGTGTTCTAAATGCTGGCTTAGCCTATACTTTATAAGTCTTATCTCATAAGGTTCGAATCATTGTTACAAAGTGTTCTAAATGCTGTTTTAGCCTATACTTTATAAATCTAATCTCATAAGGTTCAAATTATTGCTACAAAGTGTTCTAAATGCTGGCTTAGCCTATACTTTATAATTCTAATCTCATAAAGTTCCAATTATTGTTACAAAGTGTTCTAAATGCTGGCTTAGCCTATACTTTATAAATCTAATCTCATAAAGTTCCAATTATTGTTACAAAGTGTTCTAAATGCTGGCTTAGCCTATACTTTATAAGTCTTATCTCATAAGGTTCGAATCATTGTTACAAAGTGTTCTAAATGCTGTTTTAGCCTATACTTTATAAAGCTAATCTCATAAGGTTCAAATTATTGCTACAAAGTGTTCTAAATGCTGTCTTAGCCTATACTTTATAAAGCTAATCTCATAAGGTTCAAATTATTGCTACAAAGTGTTCTAAATGCTGGCTTAGCCTATACTTTATAAAGCTAATCTCATAAAGTTCAAATTATTGCTACAAAGTGTTCTAAATGCTGGCTTAGCCTATACTTTATAAATCTAATCTCATAAAGTTCCAATTATTGTTACAAAGTGTTCTAAATGCTGGCTTAGCCTATACTTTATAAAGCTAATCTCATAAAGTTCCAATTATTGTTACAAAGTGTTCTAAATGCTGGCTTAGCCTATACTTTATAAAGCTAATCTCATAAGGTTCGAATCATTGTTACAAAGTGTTCTAAATGCTGGCTTAGCCTATACTTTATAAAGCTAATCTCATAAGGTTCGAATCATTGTTACAAAGTGTTCTAAATGCTGTCTTAGCCTATACTTTATAAAGCTAATCTCATAAGGTTCAAATTATTGCTACAAAGTGTTCTAAATGCTGGCTTAGCCTATACTTTATAAAGCTAATCTCATAAGGTTCAAATTATTGCTACAAAGTGTTCTAAATGCTGGCTTAGCCTATACTTTATAAAGCTAATCTCATAAGGTTCAAATTATTGCTACAAAGTGTTCTAAATGCTGGCTTAGCCTATACTTTATAAATCTAATCTCATAAAGTTCCAATTATTGTTACAAAGTGTTCTAAATGCTGGCTTAGCCTATACTTTATAAATCTAATCTCATAAAGTTCCAATTATTGTTACAAAGTGTTCTAAATGCTGGCTTAGCCTATACTTTATAAAGCTAATCTCATAAGGTTCGAATCATTGTTACAAAGTGTTCTAAATGCTGGCTTAGCCTATACTTTATAAAGCTAATCTCATAAGGTTCGAATCATTGTTACAAAGTGTTCTAAATGCTGGCTTAGCCTATACTTTATAAAGCTAATCTCATAAGGTTTGAATCATTGCTACAAAGTGTTCTAAATGCTGGCTTAGCCTATACTTTATAAATATAATCTCATAAAGTTCCAATTATTGTTACAAAGTGTTCTAAATGCTGGCTTAGCCTATACTTTATAAATCTAATCTCATAAGGTTCGAATCATTGTTACAAAGTGTTCTAAATGCTGGCTTAGCCTATACTTTATAAATCTAATCTCATAAGGTTCGAATCATTGTTACAAAGTGTTCTAAATGCTGGCTTAGCCTATACTTTATAAGTCTTATCTCATAAGGTTTGAATCATTGTTACAAAGTGTTCAATGTTTTGTGGAACTGACTTGGTTTGGGAGCTATCCCTTGTTGTTCCTCCTGTCACTTTTATTCTCATTCTACTTATGTCCTAATATCTAGAAAAGAAAACTGGTACCCCTTAGCCATACCCAGAAAGGGGGCCACAACAACTATACCCTAGACTGCTTAAACCCCCAGATAAATCTACAGACCAACTGATTCCACTCTTGGTCCACAAAGACTCATTGTTGTTATTACGATCACGGTGTGCCAAAGGGTTGAGATTCATTGACAGAAATCAATCCCATTGCTGTCATTACATACTGATAAGAAACCCTTAGTTAGAAACCATCACCTAGATTTCGAGCTTTGCGTTAGAAGCTGTGCGGTGCTAATGAGCAGTTTTCCCTCACTGCTCACTTACAGACAACGCTGGTATTACGGGTTTTTAGAAACCCGGCGTTAACCGCAAAAAAGTGAGCGAAGAGCAAAATTTAGCTCCACATCTCACCTCAATACCAGCGCTGCTTACGTTAGCGGTGAGCTGGTAAAACGTGCTCATGCACGATTTCCCCATAGGAATCAATGGGGGAGAGCCGGCTGAAAAAAATCTAACACCTGCAATAAAGGAGCGTAAAGCTCCTAACGCAGCCCCATTGATTCCTATGGGGAAATAAAAGTTATGTCTACACCTAACACCCTAACATGAACCCGGCGTCTAAACACCCCTAATATTACACTTATTAACCCCTAATCTGCCGCCCCGACATCGCGACACCTGCATTATATTATTAACCCCTAATCTGCCGCTCCAGACACCGCCACCACCTACATTATAGTTATGAACCCCTAATCTGCTGCCCCCAACATCGCCAACACCTACATTATATTTATTAACCCCTAATGTGCCACCCCCAATGTCGCCGCAACCTAACTACATTTATTAACCCCTAATTTGCCGCCCACAACGTCGCCACCACTATAATAAAGTTATTAACCCCTAAACCTAAGTCTAACCCTAACCCCCCTAACTTAAATATAATTACAATAAATCTAAATAAAATTACTATCATTAACTAAATAATTTCTATTTAAAACTAAATACTAGCTAGCTTACGGCTAGATTTGGAGTTCGGCGGTAGATGCGTTGCTACCGCCACGCGTGTTTTATGTCTAACGCACGGCATTGTTTGACTCCGGTATTTAGAGTTCAAAACAGACCATCTAACGATGCTCCTAACGCGTGTATGTCACACGCGTAATACTGCCCGCGTAAGACAGTCTCCCATAGAGATAAATGGGAAAGGAAAAAAATTGCTTTTTTCACCTAACACTCGATCTCGCGAGAATACGCACAGCTCGGTCATATGACGCATACCACATCATGCACAACAATAACACGCCGCAAATGTCACAACAACAATCAATCAACAAAGCACACAAGCATTACACATTCACAAACGGGGGGATTTGAAATAAAATTTAATACGGGGAATACGCATATACTTTAAGATGCGGAAAATTGCAAAATAACAACAAGGAATAAAAAATATATACATACACTAGAAAAATAATCGCATTCAATATAACTATATATTAGGACAAACATACATATACAACACTTCACTAAGAACACACCATCGCAAATTCACATTTAAAAAGAATACTATTGGACAATGTTAGAGAAAACGACCACTATGACATCATCGCATTCTACACATTCCACAAATACTAACTCCAAATGAGCATGCGCAAATTCACACACCTATTATACATTGCACTAATATTAATTGATAATAAAGCACACATGAACACAATTTACAACGCAAATAGGTACATCATTAAACATTTACACAGGGTATATAAGCACCACACAAGCAGGGTTTCTTTGACTGTGTTGCTGTTGGGTCTTTGGAGATTGGAGGTTTAATATTAGAGAGTTGGTGCATTATTGTGAGTGAGTTAGTGTTAGCGTGAGAGAGTCAGTTGTTAGTGTTATCGTGAGTGAGTTAGTGGGAGTTAGTGGGAGTGGGAGAGAGTCTGTTAGTGGGAGCGTGAGTGAGTTAGTGGGAGTTGTTAGTGAGAGTTGTTAGTGGGAGCGTAAGTTAGTGGTAGTTAGTGAGAGTTAGAGGGAGTGTTTGTTAGTGAGAATTAGTAGTAGTGTGTTAGTGAGAATTAGTAGTAGTGTGAGTTAGCGAGCGAGTGATTTTTCTGTACACTTAACACATTTACACGCAAACACATTCAATACATACATACACTTATCAATAACACTACATACACTCCATACCCCCTACCCCCTCATACTACACTCCATACCCCATTCCCTGTAGTCCCATTCCCTTTCATCCCATTTACTCTTATCCCATACCCCATACCCATCCCATACCCATCCCCTAGTTACATTTAGTTTACATATCCTCCTTTTAGTCTTCTTCTTCTTTTGGTTTATTTAAATACTCCTTACCCTCTTTGTTTTTTTACATCCCTCTCACACTTTCAGCACTTTTTTTGTCTTTTTAGTTCTTTATTTTGACCCCCTTTCATTTCATCACACTCACTTTTTGTTTGATTATTTGGGGTTTAGTTTAGGGAACAGATGGAGGTCAGGCAGGGGAGAGGTAGAGGGGGGAGGAGAGGGAGGGGGAGAGGAACAGGGCAGGAAGGGGGCAGGAAGGGGGGCAGGAAGCGGGGGTGGAAGCGGTGGGTGGACCCAGCCACTTGGTTCAAGATGAACAAGTGGCTGGGCCCAGTGGCGGACAGAGTAGGGCTTCACAGTCCGGGAAACAGAGGGCATCGTCACAGGGGAAGGCCAAGGCGACTAGGGAGGCGAGGTTTTCGATGGAGGAGAAGGAGGCCCTCATAGAGGCCTATATGGCCAGGTATAGGAGGCTGCAGCACCAGAAGACTACCCCGACTGACAAGAGGAGGCTCTGGAATGAGATAAGAAATGCAGTCAATGCAGTGGGTGGCCGGAACAGAGATCTTGAATCGATAAAACATCGCTACCGGGACTGTAAGATGGATCTGAAGAAAAAGTTAAGTCTGGAGGCCCGACATGCCGCAGGAACCGGTGGCGGACCTGCCCTGGAAATAGAGTACTGCCGATGGGAGGAAATGTTGCGGCCCAGCATCTCCGAGGTGAAAATAGTCGGTATCGGAGGAATTGATACTGGGAACCTGCCACTCTCATCTGACGGTAAGCTCATTGAACAATAATTTCACATACGAATGTATTTCAAGTGACACTATACGCAAACCTTTACTTTCATGATTGAGGTAGCGAATAAAATTTGACAAAACATTCAAATGTACTTATATTACCTAATTTGAATCATTCTTGAGATATATTTTAATTAAGAAATAGCCATGCACACGGTGAAACAATCACAGGAGGCAGCTATATTCAGCTAACAATCAGCATCTTTTAAGCATATTTAGATATGCTTTTCAGCAAAGAATATCCAGAGAATGAAGCTAATTAGATACGAAAAGTACATTAGAAAGTTGATAATAAATGTATGCTTCTAAATCATGAAAGATAAAACATTGGGTTTCATGTCCCTTTAAGGATCAGATTAATGCTATAACGTTGTTTACACGCATTCAATTACTTTGCGGTTACATCAGTATCTAGGCTATAGGTTAGGTGTGCATTTAAACAGACTGAAAACAAACGCGAACAAATTCAGATTGACAGAGATCACAAACACGGTTTTGAAAAAGCGGAAATCGTATTGATTGTTTGTTAGATTTCAAAGTGGATTAATGATTCTGCATTTGTAATTGTATCGTAAGCTAAGTCATTTAAATCTTGATTTTCAAATATGCTAATATATAAAAAAAAAAATTTATTTTTTTTTTTTTAATATACAGAGTCTGGGGAGGAGGCAGCACAAGAAACACAGCCTCATCTATCTCCCCGGGATGAGAGTGGTGGGGAGGAATTTCCACTTCGGAGGGAAGAGTCCCCCCGTGACGAAGAGCGCACGGAAGCTGATGAAGAGGCCCCGGAAGCAGAGGAGGAGCACGCGGAACCAGAGGACCATCAAGGACCCGTACACCACCGTGCACGGGCACCCCGCCGTGCACGCGTACCCCGCCAAGCACAACAAGAGGAAATAGCGGAGGTGCGGGTTCTACTGGACTACATAGACCAGATGCGTAACTCCCGGATACAAAATATCGAAGCACGCACTAGAATACTTGATGGCCAAAATCAAATAATTGAAGGACAAAACCAAATAATAACCATACTCAATAGAATCGAACAAGGCCAAAACAGAATCTTTCATCTGCACCAAGAGATGTTCAATTTTTCCGGGAGGCGCATGCTGGTCTACCTCCTGGTCCGCCTCCTGCTGCTGGGCCTCTTGCTGCTGGGCCTCCTGCTGCTGGGCCTCCTGCTGCTGGGCCTCCTGCTGCTGGGCCTCCTCCTGCCGGCCCATCTCCTCCTGCCGGCCCATCTCCTCCTGCCGGGCCATCTACTCCTGCCGGGCCATCTACTCCTGCCGGGCCATCTACTCCTCTTCAGCCATCTCATCCTCTTCAGCCATCTCCTCCTCTTCAGCCAGCTTCTCCTCTTCAGCCATCTTCTCCTCCTCAGCCATCTTCTCCTCCTCACCTTGGTCGTCCCAGTACTCTTCCTTCCACTCTTCCCACAACCTCTCTAAGGAGAACTCTTCGGAGTCGGCAGTTGCCCCTCCCAGAGCCTCAGCCCCGTGGGAAGAGGGGAAGGAAGAGGAAGTAAGTATTTATTTTCATCTTTAATTTTTTTTTATTTAATGTGTAATGGATAGGTATGTGATGATGTGGTTTTCATACACTTGTGGACCACACTCTGTATATAATCTACTTCTATGGGACCGGGTCCATGGAGGCAGATTGTTTGCAGAGTGTGGGTTATAAGTGTGTGAAAACCACATCATCACATACCTATCCTTGTTCATGATATTGATTGGTTTCTGTGATGTGATGTCCAAACTGTTTCCCGAATCGCAAACAAAATTACCATTACAATTATCCATGATGGCATATTACTGTTTGAATGCCAATAACACAGCTTAAAGGGACAGTCAGAAAAATTATTGATTACAAAGAAAACACTGTATTACGCATTATCAAGTTGGAAACAACAAAACATGGAGAAATACGTGTGACTTATGTGCTTAACCTTGTATCTATGCCTATGGAAAAATGACCACTTATTTGTTGTTCTGACATAACAACCTTTTAGATATCAATGATCAATACATGGTAAATAATATGCTGTATGAGCACAAGGTTTTACATATACAAATGCTATCCAAATGCCCTCTAGTGGTCAAATTGTATAATGATTTCATGCACTCTTCAAGCTCCAAGAAATGAGCACACAAACCTCATAGGTTTAGCTAGCAAATTTAAATAAACAAAGACAAATGATTAATTGGTGAGAAACCTTTGATATCATTGATATTACAAAATTGACTTTTATAATAATGCAAAACATTATTTGTTTTCTAAACTGTCCCTTTAACAAAATTACATATGCTAACACATATTTGAAGCTTGTTGGTATATCTACATGTACTTGGTCAAAAATTATATATTGAAATCAGATTTATATTGACGTGTTAAATAATGTATATTTTCTTAAAGAGACATTATTGTGTTATTCTATTTTTAAGAAAGACATTTGTTTTAACAATGAATATGGTTTAAAGTCCTTTTAGGAGTGGGGGGTGAAAATATGCTAACAATAATATATTTGAAGATTAAACAATGTGGAACTCATACATGATACAAAAATCAACATTTGCATTAAAGGGACAGTATACTATATTTTTAACAGAACTGTATGTAATAGACACTACTACAAACAACAAGATTAACATATACTGATATCAATATTACAAAGCTTCAAACACTTTCAAAGAAAATCGGGTTAGCTCTATTGAAAATATAGATGAACCCCCATTACAACCGTAAAACAAGACAATACACCATCATTAACATATGAAAAGACCCTTTACACAAACAGGAGAAAGCTGGAGATGGTACTCACATGAAACTCAGAGGCTGGGCGAGGAGTCTGAAAATTAATTACATTTTCTTTGAACAGAAGCAAAATGAAACGTGTATTTGTTAAACAATGGACTATCTAACTAGAGACAAAATAAAAAGTTTTGATTTATAATGTGAGTGTCTAATGAACCTTTAATAAAATATACAACGAAATTACATTTAGAAGAAGTCAGCATCATATATTTAGCATATGATAAAGCTAAATGCATATTGATTACTTTATTCTAACACAATAGCGCATATTTATTAATTAGATATCTTTAACATTAAAAACAACAGTCATTTTTCAGAAAAAGGAACATATTGTTGACAAACATATTAAACAACATGGACTATAGAGATTTGCACTTGCCTCGAAATATCATATGCATGAAAACATTTTGCTTTCGTTCGTTTATTCAACCAGACATCCAGCAAAAGAGAATGTGGTGGTCTTTATCAGCTACGGGTCAACAATGTAACATGATGCAAATAATACATATTCGCAAGGTTTTTAAAATTGGCTGCAGTCACAAACGTGTTTAACGTGCACAAACAAATATTGCGGGACTGCGTAATCCAATCATACATTTTTTTACCTTTGCATGTGACGTCTTAACATGGCGCTTCCTTGATCACGTAAGAATGCCATCCAATAAAAGGCACATTCTTGATCACGTAAGAACGCCCAAAAAAAAGGTGCATCCTTGATCGCGTAAAAACGCCATCAAATAAAAGGCACATTCTTGATCACGTAAAAACGCCATCCAATAAAAGGCACATTCTTGATCACGTAAGAACGTCAGTCAATACAAGGAATCATTGGACAGCCTGGCAGGTGACGTTTTAAGCAACATGGCGCATCCGAGATAGCTGAAAAACCGCAGCCAATACAAGGACTCAGTTGACAGCTTGGCATATCACTAAAAAACGTATTTATATTTTAGGAACTAGTATGTGTCTAGATTGCTATCTAGGAATGTCACCAAATCATGAATCATCTTTTCGGACTTGACTGTCCCTTGAACTATAGCTATGGTGTATATCTTTAACATTTAAAAGATACACATGAGAAATACATATGCCATTGATGTTTTAAGATATGTTTTGATTGTTTTGGAATAACAATAATGATACATGGATTGATTAAACGTGTTATTTATTCAAGTTTAAATATGGTCAGCCTACCTATAGCCATATATGGGAGGAGAATTATTTTGTTAACATATTTTTAAAAAAATATTCATCATCTAAACTATTTGCATTACACACAGAGATTTATTTGGTTACACTTTTACAATACGATAGAATAGAAAATGAAATACATATGCTGTCAACATTACAATAAGATTGTTTATTAATAAGATTATATGTCCTTGTTCATGTAAAAAGGACAAAAACGCTTTAGAAATGGAAATACATTCATTAACAATTGTGCTCACCATCCCTTAAAGGGACATTATTTTGTTTTTAAAAAGAGGATACACATAGACAATACTATTTCAATAAAATGAACACTTTACAGGGATTATATCATTGTATCAATCCTCAGATCATTTGTTAAAGGTGCATCAATTCATGCAGAGTTTCTAAATACACACATGGATGTGAAAATTGAAATATACATATATACACAAATAACAATCTATATATACATATATAAAAAAATTACTATGCTAATCATAATCATGCAATGATAAAGCTAAGAGAAAAATATATAAAGACAAATAATAAGATTACATTGGAGATGTTAATCTTAAAGTCATTTACAATTGTCTTACATATATGATTTTTAATAAAAAAATATTTTTGGTAGGTCCCTTTAAGGATCAACAAGATAAACTAGAGCTTTAAAAAAATAACATGAAGAATGAGGACAAAGAATCGTGCAATTACATCGTGCAAAACATCAACAACGTTTAGAAATAATCTTGTAAAAATAAGGAATATTTGAGCCATATGACAAGGTAACACAGTGCATCACAGTCCATGAAGAGAGTTGCCAAGGGCCACCATAGCCCCATTGGAGACATATGACAAGGTAAAAGAGTGCATCACAGTCCATGAAGAGAGTTGCCAAGGGCCACCATAGCCCCATTGGAGACATATGACAAGGTAAAAGAGTGCATCACAGTCCATGAAGAGAGTTGCCAAGGGCCACCATAGCCCCATTGGAGACATATGACAAGGTAACACAGTGCATCACAGTCCATGAAGAGAGTTGCCAAGGGCCACCATAGCCCCATTGGAGACATATGACAAGGTAACACAGTGCATCACAGTCCATGAAGAGAGTTGCCAAGGGCCACCATAGCCCATTGGAGACATATGACAAGGTAAAAGAGTGCATCACAGTCCATGAAGAGAGTTGCCAAGGGCCACCATAGCCCCATTGGAGACATATGACAAGGTAAAAGAGTGCATCACAGTCCATGAAGAGAGTTGCCAAGGGCCACCATAGCCCCATTGGAGACATATGACAAGGTAACACAGTGCATCACAGTCCATGAAGAGAGTTGCCAAGGGCCACCATAGCCCCATTGGAGACATATGACAAGGTAAAAGAGTGCATCACAGTCCATGAAGAGAGTTGCCAAGGGCCACCATAGCCCCATTGGAGACATATGACAAGGTAAAAGAGTGCATCACAGTCCATGAAGAGAGTTGCCAAGGGCCACCATAGCCCCATTGGAGACATATGACAAGGTAACACAGTGCATCACAGTCCATGAAGAGAGTTGCCAAGGGCCACCATAGCCCCATTGGAGACATATGACAAGGTAAAAGAGTGCATCACAGTCCATGAAGAGAGTTGCCAAGGGCCACCATAGCCCCATTGGAGACATATGACAAGGTAAAAGAGTGCATCATCGTCCATGAAGAGAGTTGCCAAGGGCCACCATAGCCCCATTGGAGACATATGACAAGGTAAAAGAGTGCATCACAGTCCATGAAGAGAGTTGCCAAGGGCCACCATAGCCCCATTGGAGACATATGACAAGGTAACACAGTGCATCACAGTCCATGAAGAGAGTTGCCAAGGGCCACCATAGCCCCATTGGAGACATATGACAAGGTAAAAGAGTGCATCACAGTCCATGAAGAGAGTTGCCAAGGGCCACCATAGCCCCATTGGAGACATATGACAAGGTAAAAGAGTGCAACAGGCACAACAATAAACTTTTAAAAAGGCCAAATGGCAACAATAAAAAAAAACATCAACATGTGGACGGAGGATTCTTATCTGCCACCTTGGAGCATCTCCAGATCCTCCACTTACTGGTCATCCTCTTCATCGTCCTGTGCATGTCCAGCTCCAGATTCAGGCCTTGAACTTAATCGCATAATTTCACGCAGAGTCAAGTCCTGAACCCGGAGCTGGGCCTGCATGGTGTCGTTCATCCCTCTCAGGACAGCTGCGTTCCTCAACACGGCCTGCTCTACTCTTGCTATACCTTCTAGCATGAGCCATGCTGAGTCACAGCCTAAAATAAAGAATAAATTAAATATTAATGATAATTACACAACAGACGAAAAAATAAGCAAAGATACATTGTCATCATAAAGACAAATCATTCTTTACATCAATTAGTTTAAATTTATTCTTTACACATGAAATATGTTATTCAGACAGACCAAAATCAATAAAGGGACAGTTAACTCAAACATGTTGTCCCCTTTAATTGGTTTTAGATGATCCACTTATACAGCTTGAGTGTATCAAATCTTGTTAAAGGATTTACATTGTACTTACATTAGCAATTTAAATATTTTAATTATACTGTGGTAGGCACACCTATCCTTAAACATTTTGGCATTGAGGACAAGCTGTGTAAACATAGCAACCTGAAGAAATTACATTCCCACTGGGTTCAACAAGAGATAATGTATAAACATTTGTACATAAATTGTTGGATCCAAGTAGTGGTGATTGGTATATGTAGTGATATCAAATTAAAGGGACACTGAACCTAAATATTTAATTGACTGATTCAGATAGAGCATGACATTACAAATATTTAAAAATTACACATATTCTTTAAATGTTTGAATTCTATAGCTAGATTTTGAATGCAAGAATGTCGGTTTTTAGGGCAGGCCATATTTGTTTATCAACTTTGTTTGTCCCTGCTGGTTGATGGATACATTCATCCAACAATAAAGAAATGATGTCCACAATTATTTTATTTTTTAAAATAATTATAGGCATTTCTTTGTTTCAATAAAGATATCAAGAGGATGAAGAATAATTCATAAGAGTAGTAAATTATAAATTTGATTAACATTGCATGCTCTATTTGAATCACAATAGAAAATATTTTCCTTCAGTGTACCTTTAAGTATCTTATAATGTTGATTTTGAATGATACTTACAGCTGTGCCTGGGAAGGACAATCCGACACTCAGGACAATGAAGGTTGAGACAGGGGGGAGGGATGGGATTGGCTTGGGGAGGGATGGGATTGGCTTGGGGAGGGATGAGCTGATGCTCCGGGGTAGGCCGTACAGCTGGGGAGTGGGGAGTTGGGGTCTGGGCAGCTGTACGGGCCATAATACGGGGAGAGCGGCGAAGGGGGTTGTATGGGCATTTTTTGGGAGGGGCAGGAAATGATAAATGGGAAGGGCCGGCAGGGGTCTGGGCATGGGCAGGAGTCTGGGCATGGGCAGTGGTCTGGGCATGGGCAGGGGTCTGGGTCTGGGCATGGGCAGGGGTCTGGGCATGGGCAGGGGTCTGGGCAGGGGTCTGGGCATGGGGAGGGGTCTGTGACTGGTCAGGGGACTGGGCAGGGGCGGAAACCAGATGACCAGAAGTGGTGGATCCATCTGAAAATTTAATAAATATATATTAACATCTCATACATCATGAAATCAAATCAACGCATTTCAAATTGATTATGTTTTCAATATACTTAGAAGTGTGTTTGAATTTGTAAACAATTATGAAATGAGGATATGGTATGCATATAGGCACTCAGATGAATATCAATTAATGTCTGTACAATTATAACATTATTATTGTGTTTTGGCCTGGAATATGCATGTGACATAATGATGGCATGAATTATAAATTTTTTAAAAATAAAAAAATTTCATGCTGCCTGATATAGAAAGGGGGCAGTAGTGTATTTGAACAGACAAATAATATTCCTTTTTAAAGTGCAAAAGCTGTAGACTTTGAATGTCTTCAATGAAATGATTTCAAATAAAGCAACATGTTGGAAACATGATAGATATATTTCACATACCATTAGACTCCAAGGCAGCCTCTTCCTCCTCCGTCACATATGTTAAATCAATCTCTGTAAAACATAACATGTTGTGTACACGTTAAGAACAGATATTATAACATATGTTACTGTTGTTCAAAGACACACATAAATGTTGCATTAAAGATATACACACCCAAAGTTATGATTTACATCATTTTGATGGAGCATACAAATTACATTAGATTTGTTATTCTCAATGATTCATATTTTCGATGTATTGTTTGTATTAATTTACAAATCATAAAAGCATAGTACATAGAACATTTAAGATTTCTCATGTGTGTATCACTTGATGACTGTTGTCAAAAAAGAACATGGAAATAAACATATGCTATACATCTTCTGAATAACAAAGTTTTAATTATTAATCTTTCAATATTCAAAGAAAATTAATATATAATCAGAAGAGAAAATTATATGTTTGTTTCAAATGTTATGCTTCATCAGAATCATGCTCATAATATTGATTACCAATACACATTCAATGACATATAAATGAGTCAATGGACTTACCAAGAGACCGCAAAGGCAGCTCTATGTCACTGCTGGATTCCTGTGGGCTCACCACACCAACTCTCTCTATGAATGATATAGATATATATTAGGAAACACATTTGGGATATCACTAAATCACATCTGTATCGAATTTTAAGATTAATCAACTTGAAAATGTGAAGAATAGAGCAGTCATTAAACCAGAAAATGCTTGATTGAATCAAGGGGATTCTGTTAAAAATGATGTATTGAACATATGTTTAATTTCAGACTATATTAGACATCAAACTCATCTCATACGATGCTATTGCATATCTAAATATACCCATTGATCAATGTTCTTCAAACAATACACACAAACCACATTTTGAAGAACAGCTGTTGACAAATATAAACAAAGACATGTGGCACATTGAGGCATTTGTGCAATGTACAGTAATCTTGTTTAGGACACAACACATATTGATCACAATACAAAACAAATTTGATTAGTACAAATATGTAATCATGGTGCTGTGAAAGTATGCTGATATCTATAAAGTAACTCCAACAGTGAATATGTGAATTATATATCAATATTGTTTAATCCAAAGAATGTAAAGATGAATGAATCTATTGTTTATTAAAGGGACACTGACATGATTAATTTAAATCATTGATTTCACTGTTCAAACTGTTCAAAATGATTGAACATTGACTCCTATTATAATGTTAATGTTGCTACATTTTAATATTAAAGGAAGATAAGCAATATTGGATTCCATAAATATTGTTTGTTGAAGGTATCCACCAATCATCAATAAAAACCAAGGTTGGTCAACCAAAATTGAGCTGCAGATAAACGTGTATTCTTGATTTTAAAATACATTTAGCAATAGAATATTTCACATATGATTATAGTATTATATTTAAATGTTTATTAATATTGCATACTCTATCTGAATGACAACATTAATAATTTTAGCTCAGTATCCCTTTAATATCAAATTTTATTGATTTGACAATGTTGGTGTTAATGAATTCTCTACTCCATATGTTGATGTAATGAATGGGATTGAGCATGCAATTCAAATCTAATATGTTATTTAAGGATATCCGAAGAATTATTTATTTTTCATCTATTAAAGGGACATTACATATAAATATTGAACAATGTGGATTTAGTATGTAATGTTCTGTCCATGTTTCTAAGACAAATGTCAATTAAAATGAGACATACCATACTGTGACAAGCCCTGCCTTAAGGATCCAGCAGCAACATCCATATCTGTAATATATTAAATGAGGATTGCATATCATTAATACAAATCATGCCATGTTTAAAATCTTTACATTATTAGCAAATCAATTTTAAAATATTAATCATTTGGTAGTCCCATGAGTTAATTGTTTCCTCAATTAAATTCATGATAAATATATCCTGTACTCTTATTTTCAATCAGTTCTATTGTTTACTGTAGCTTTAATTTTTTTTTTTGTTATTTCATTCTCATCAATTGATGTGCATATGTTATAATTTATTTGTATTCTTCTTTTTTTATTATGTATAATATTGAAAAAAAGAATACTGTATTCTTCACATATATAATAATTCACATTTCATTTTGACCAACATGTGTAAAGCAATGTCACTTACAGCAAAGCCATGTTAACGTGGATGCGCAATTCCATTTTCGAGATCATTGCGCAATGATTCCAAGCGGAATTACGCATCCGTCATTTGAGCAACATGTGTAAAGCAATGCCACTTACAGCAAAGCCATGTTAACGTGGATGCGCAATTCCATTTTCGCGATCATTGCGCAATGATTCCAAGCGGAATTACGCATCCGTCATTTGAGCAACATGTGTAAAGCAATGCCACTTACAGCAAAGCCATGTTAACGTGGATGCGCAATTCCATTTTCGCGATCATTGCGCAATGATTCCAAGCGGAATTACGCATCCGTCAATTGAGCAACATGTGTAAAGCAATGCCACTTACAGCAAAGCCATGTTAACGTGGATGCGCAATTCCATTTTCGCGATCATTGCGCAATGATTCCAAGCGGAATTACGCATCCGTCATTTGAGCAACATGTGTAAAGCAATGCCACTTACAGCAAAGCCATGTTAACGTGGATGCGCGATTCCATTTTCACTCTGTGACGCATATTCTGTAGAGCGCAAGACACATCATTCCTATTTCATGTATCACTAATGTAAAATCAGATATCTAAACATCATATGTAGTGTATGTTGTGAGATCTGTATAGGTTTAGTATCTGACTATATACACATTTTTGGATAAAAATAACAAATATTAAGTTATTATATGAAGTTGGATAATTACCTTGTTCAGATTCTCCATCTCCTCCCAGGCCACCGGACGGAGAAGCAGCTGCCCTGGCCCCCGCGTCAGGACTTTCAGATCCCGCAGCTGGGAGTGAAGAAGAGGAGGCCGAGGATGGCGAGGATCGAAATCTTTTGGGGACCCGGAGATTGAGGAGCTTGCATAAAGTCACCTCATAAGGGAGTAGGTACAGTTTCCGCGGGGCCTCTCTTTTGCCACCTCTTTTACGGGCTTGAACCCAGTCCCTTATGAGGTTGACTTTTTTGTTAACCGCAACCTCATATCTCCGAATCTCCTCATGATCTGATCCTGGGTCCTCTGGACGTCACACACCAATCTAACCGCATTGGTGATAGACTCCCAGAGGGCCTTCTTAACGTGCGCATCTGTCAACCTCCTCTTGTTCCCAAACAGCTGGGGATAAAAGTCCTTGACGGCGTGGACCAGTGCAGCGCTCTCCTCCTTGGTGAACCTGGGAGCTGACATGCCTGCTGGGTTGTCTTCTAAAATATATATATATATATAAAAATATATCTAGTACGCCTGCAGGCATTAGAGAACTGACAAAGATGGCAACGTGTAATGGACTTTTATATGGTGAAGTAAACATGAGATGCACCATGGGACAAGTTATCTGTACATCTGATTGGATAAAAGTTTGAAATATTGTTAGAATGTCTGTGAGACCATCCTGACTCAAGTTGTGTTTGTGTGATGAACTCGGATTGGCCGTTCATTAATGTTTCATATCTTATTAACTTCCTTACACATACCTCATGGTGGTGCTGTTACTTTATTTTTCATGTAGAATTATTAGTAACTCATGGGCCTGTCATGCGGATATGTGTGACGCAGATTTAATATCCGTGATCCGTTAAATATTAATGATTAAATTCTCTTTAAAATCTAATATTGTCACATTATTAAATGTTGGAGACATTTTTCGGTTTAATAACGGTCTTTTTCTTTAATACAAATACACATTTAATATTGTATGTCTTTATTGTTCATAAAATAAATTTTTGGACTTATTGTGAAGTATTGACATTGCTCTATTAAATGTATTTCATAATGCACATTGATTGTGTGCTATTGCGTGACATTAGACTAATGTTTAAAGATGCTAATCTGGTGTTTCAAGATGCGTTTCCCACGCAATATTTCTTAATGATCAAATTCAGGTTATAAGGTCAGTAACTTGGATAATCTGTTTATAAATGTTAAACTACAGGTTTGTTTGTTATTAGCAAATAAACCTCGAGCTTGTATTTGTCGGAAGTGCTCATATATGTTATTTTGCAATGGCGTCTTTAGTTTTAAATAGACATTACAAACAAACAATTGTACCAAATGATCTGTAGAGATAGCAGATTGTTTAGACTTTAAAATGTAAATCAATTTTTCTTAGTATTTATATATCCTCAACAGAAGAAATTTAAATGCACATGGTTGAGACAATCACATAAGGCAGCTCTGTGCATCCACCAATCTTCATCTACTGAGCCTATCTCGATATGCTTTTCAAGCAAAGTATGTCAAGATAGGAAGAGAAGTAAATACACTATTTAAATTTCTTAAAGGGACACTGTCCAAACAAATTTAGCGTTGGTGATTCAGATTGAGCATGAAATGTTAAGCAACTTTATAATTTAATCCGATTTGCAAATGTTAACAGTTATCTTGTTATCTTTCTTTGCAAATCAATAATGATATTTTAGATTACGGACAATTGTTTCCAAAAAAACGGGGTTGTCCTTGATGATTGTTGGATAAATTAATCCAAACAAAAAAACAAAGTTCTGTCCAGAGTACTGAAGCAAATAAATTATCTATTTAATGCCTTTTTTTTAAAGTAATGATAGCAACATCACAAGGAGCATTCATAATACGAGACAATTTTTAAAGTTGCTTAAAATAGAATACTCATTCATAATGTATAAATCATTAATTTTTAAACTGTCTCCCTTTAAGTATATTTTGATTTCATGTCCCTTTAAGGAAACATTTCACAATAATGCTTAAAATATCAGAAACCTAGGCCCATTCCTTTTGATAAATTAGTATAACATATGAGTAAAGCAAATTTAGATTAACTTCTGGATTGTTTTACACATTGACTGAAATATATTTTGTAAAGGAGGTTTTTTGGAGCCTTCAGCTTAGAGGGACATTAAGCTATATGTTATGTATGCATTTTGTATAACATTATAATATTTGAACAACTTAATATGTTTTGTTATTCAATCAATAGATTGTAATTATATATATTCTTGTATTAAATACATATCTACATAGTCTATTTTGAAGCTGATTGTTGGTTGCACATAGATGCCTTATGTAATTGACTAAGATATGTGCATTGATGTATTTTTTTCTAAGTATATTTAAAGACTGAATGTAATTCTATATTACTTTCTAAATATGTTTAAATTATTTTATGATTTTTAAAAAAATCTATACACAATATACTTTGTGAATGTCCCTTTAAGGACCAAAACATTTGGAATGTTGATTTAACATTGACAAAATAAACTAAAGGGGAATTAAAATTATATATAGATATGTGATGTCTAACCCAAGAGGTAATATTTTCAAAACTACATAATATTAATAACTATAGTTAAATGACTCCACTAGAAAATTACATCGATTAACCTGGCATCCAATAACTAGCTTGTGAAAAATATCAAGTTAAATGACCTACCATTTTTAAAAGTAACAATTAAAATAATTTCGAAAATAATGTTTTGAGATACCTAAGGAAGATACAAGATCTTATAAAATTAATTTGACATTCAACAACACTGTCACTTTAATGTAAGTTAACCACTTCCCCTTCTTAAAAGTGAAAACAAATAATTTTTGACAAATTTTGACTACATATCCGAAATTATTTTAACATCTAATAATTTCCAAAGAAAAGCATCGATGGATCTCACTCCCCAATTAATGTTAAAAAAGATAGTTTTATGTAATATTCTCTGAATCAGTAGATTTTCTAAAATTAATGCATTATTTGATCTTATGCATGTGCTTGTCAAATAGCCAACTACCAGTCATGGGAGTCAAACTTTTTTTTATTGACAGATTATATGGATATTTATTATAATCTGTTCAAAAGAATGTATTTAATAATAAAATGTTTATTATTAACATTTAATAAAAAAAAAGGTTTATGAAAAAATAAAAAATTCCTGGAAGTCATCAGATGCCAATCTGAAATAAAAAAAAAAAATTTGGAACAAAGTTAATACACACGTTGTCAAATATTCATAAAATACATTTACAATCATCTTGTGTCTATGCTCTAACTTTGTTCAACATTTTTTAAAGATATTTATTAAATTGATTTTAAACTAAAATTAAAACATACACCATTATATTGTGGAGTAAAAATTAAATTTAAATATCCAAATTTCTAATTATACATAATAATGTATATCACATTTCAACAATATATGTATGCTGAACATAAATGTAATATTTCATGTCCATTCAAATACCTCTATATCAACTATAATATGTATTCCTTTTTCTGATTGTGATCCCTAAATATCTAATGATGAAATAAGTATGACTAATGTATGTAAGCTAACAATAATCAACATTCTTCCTGTGATTCTTAACTACATGCACCAACCTGGATAATGCATGGTCTTTAAAAGTCAATTCAGGGGTAAACAGTTGATCTTCAATAGGTGTCTTATTCATCATTTCATTAAATAGAGGACTGGGAAATACCATCTAAAAAAGTAAAACCATCTAAGTGTCTGATTGTGATCCCTAAATATCTAATTATGAACTAAATATGATTAATGTATGTAAGCTACTAATATTCAACAGTCTTCACTAGCATGCATTGGTACACCAACCTGGATAATGCATGGTCTTTAAAAGTCAATTCAGGGGTAAACAGTTGATCTTCAATAGGTGTCTTATTCATCATTTCATTAAATAGAGGACTGGGAAATACCATCTAAAAAAGTAAAACCATCTAAGTGTCTGATTGTGATCCCTAAATATCTAATTATGAACTAAATATGATTAATGTATGTAAGCTACTAATATTCAACAGTCTTCACTAGCATGCATTGGTACACCAACCTGGATAATGCATGGTCTTTAAAAGTCAATTCAGGGGTAAACAGTTGATCTTCAATAGGTGTCTTATTCATCAGTTCATTAAATAGAGGACTGGGAAATACCATCTAAAAATTAGAAAATCATCTAAGTGTCTCCAATAGGATGCCTCCACAGCCTTATTCTATCAAATAGTTGGCACTTACCATGTGAACATGTCTTTGTATGGTTTTCAAGGTCAGCAGATTTGAAAGATAATGCCAGACATGATCCCATTGGTATACTTCAATTTCAATCTTGGCTTTTTCCACTGTCAGTCTGGGCAATCTTCACTGTCAGGCTTCTAATTCTTCCCTTTCAGTCTTTAGATTAAGTCAGCTCCCTAATGGCATAAAGAGTTTATTCAAAATTACTACAAGTGTGTGAATCATTTCTGTAGCCCTCTCCCACCCCCCATTTCATAAGAAATTTCTGTCACTAGCTTACTAAGCGTGTGTAGCATCTTGTGTTATGTTCTATCAAGTGTGAAGATGAGTCATATTGAGCAGAACAAACCTCTAATGTGTGACATTGAACCATAGTCATGCTAGAGGATCCCTTTCAGAATATTTACATTTTAAGTAATGTGTAAACTAAATACTAGTTTATAAAATGTATGCCATATGATGTATTTGTGTACAATTCATGCCAGCAACAGTCAAGACATTTATACTTACCAGCTGATGTCCTCTTTAAAAACCAGGTGGCAAAGACTCGATACAGGACCCAATGCCCAGAGCATCACCTATATTAATAAATGAAACACATTTTTAGCATTGGATGAACAATCCTAACATGTTTTCACAATTCTCTACTTGTCATTTCCCTAGAGTTCACATCTATTGATAATACTCCAGTCTAACTTCTATTCTTTACCGTCTAAAGTTGCGGTTGATGATGTCTGCTCTGACATTGAGCCCCTCGTCCCGGAATGGCCCCTCTAGAACAGGATCATCCTCCTCATCTCTGAGGAGGTTTCTGTCCGGCCGGACGCCCTGCAGCATCCCAGCCCGCTGTGCAATATTATGCAGGACGCTACAGGCTACAACGATCTTAGCCACCTTCTTTGGGTTGTACTGGAGGGCTCCTCCCGACCTGTCCAGGCACCTGAACCTCATCTTCAGGAGGCCGAACATCCATTCAACCACCGCCCTGGTTCTCTTATGAGCCCTATTGTAGCGCTCCTCAGACACATCAGTCGGGCTACGCAAGGGGGTAATGAGCCAAGTCCGGCTCATGTACCCAGAATCACCTATAAATTAGGAACAGAACATAATTGTAACAGAATCCTCAAAATAGTATTTGTAGTACAATAAAACGTTTTTTACACGATAATCCATTAACAAATGTTTATTTTAATTTTAAAATATCTAGTTCTATATAATTCTCTATCTTCCCATTTCAGCTAAGACATGCTACATATGCGTATTTCTCCTAAATCAAGGCTTGTGTAAAATGCTAACTACATGGTTACATTACATTCTCTATCTGAGCATTTAAGGTAAGACATGCTACATATCTGCATTGAACTAAAAGACATTTGCGGAAAGAGACAATGACATGGTTAAATTGCATTAGCTAATATGTTCCCATTTCAGCTAAGACATGCTACATATGCGTATTTCTCCTAAATCAAGGCTTGTGTAAAATGCTAACTACATGGTTACATTACATTCTCTATCTGAGCATTTAAGGTAAGACATGCTACATATCTGCATTGAACTAAAAGACATTAGCGGAAAGAGACAATGACATGGTTAAATTGCATTAGCTAATATGTTCCCATTTCAGCTAAGACATGCTACATATGCATATTTCTCCATATTCAAACCTTGTGTAAAATGCTAACTACATGGTTACATTACATTCTCTATCTGAGCATTTAAGGTAAGACATGCTACATATCTGCATTGAACTAAAAGACATTTGCGGAAAGAGACAATGACATGGTTAAATTGCATTAGCTAATATGTTCCCATTTCAGCTAAGACATGCTACATATGCGTATTTCTCCTAAATCAAGGCTTGTGTAAAATGCTAACTACATGGTTACATTACATTCTCTATCTGAGCATTTAAGGTAAGACATGCTACATATCTGCATTGAACTAAAAGACATTAGCGGAAAGAGACAATGACATGGTTAAATTGCATTAGCTAATATGTTCCCATTTCAGCTAAGACATGCTACATATGCATATTTCTCCATATTCAAACCTTGTGTAAAATGCTAACTACATGGTTACATTACATTCTCTATCTGAGCATTTAAGGTAAGACATGCTACATATCTGCATTGAACTAAAAGTAGACATTAGCGGGGGGAAAATATATGGTTAAATTGCATCCTATAGCTGAACATTACGCTTAAATTTTAAAACTACAGTGGCAATTGTCACAATAATTAACCATGTTGTGCACAAATACTCACCAACGAGATAACCAGGGGGCATTTGTCTTTCCTCAAACTGTCTCCACAGGGACGACAGAGAGAGGATGCGGGCATCATGACAAGCCCCTCCAAAATTCGCACACACATGCATAATCCTCATCTGTGCGTCACAAACATACTGCACGTTAAGGCTATGAAAATGTTTGTGATTTCTGAAGGGCGAGTCATCAATTGGAGCACGCAGCGCAATGTGGGTACAATCTATGGCTCCCAAGACATTGGGCATTTGAGCAATATCAAAGAATTCCCGCTTCAGGCGCCTCCAATCACCATCATTCTGTGGGAATCCTATGTAATGCTTACTGATACGTACCATGGCGTCCAGAAAGTTATCAAACACCACAGAGAATGTACCTTGAGCCAGGCCATGCATGTACAGTTGTCCGGATTGAAAACTCCCGGAGGCCAGGACGTATAGACAGCTTAGCATCCTACTCATGGCGGGAACAGCAGTCCTTATTCTTATACGTGGCTCCAAATGAGGTTTAAGAAGATCGTAAAGGCCAATGAGCTGTTCGCGATCGAGCCGATACTTATCAAAAACCTCAAAGTCACTCATGTTTTCCAAGGTGGGTCTCACCCTGTAGACACGAGGACCTCGAACCAGATGACCCCTTCGTCTCAGTCTGAGCCGCCGAGGCTGCCTGATTCGACCAACAGCTAGTTCGCCAATAGCAGCACCAGCAGCGTCTACCATGTCATCGTCATCCATCTTTCAAAACAGCGTAACAAGGTAAGCACTTGATCTGATGTGGATCACAAGTGATGCATTGGCCATGTTGTTTGGGGGATTTATAGTACAATTAGTCCAATGGTAGTGAGTTTGTAATGATTGCTAATTGTATTCACTTGTTTGTATGTGAGCGGCGCGAATGCTTTCACAGTGGGCGTTTTTTGGTTGTTTGCTGAAATGTTAGTTTCAAACAATGATTCTCAATGTGAAAGTGTCAAATATCACACATACAGTGCATGTTTGTAATGTTTGTTCATATGCGTAATCAATATTTCTTAAACGCGATCTTATAGTAACAAGCACACGTCCAGGCTAACATGAATGAAAGTGCATAGTTGTGTATAATGTGCATCGAATGTGATCGATCAATGTTGCTGCAATATTGTTTGTAAACGATAAAGTAACAGCTGCCATCTGTAGTATTGTATATATAAGTGATTGCCGAGCTGTAAATATTGTACGCGTCCCTTTAAAATCGCAATAATAATTCCTAACTTCCCGTCTGCCATCTGTAGTATTGTATATATAAGTGATTTCCGAGCTGTCAATATTGTACGCGTCCCTTTAAAATCGCAATAATAATTCCGAACTTCCCGTCTGCCATCTGTAGTATTGTATATATAAGTGATTGCCGAGCTGTCAATATTGTATGCGTCCCTTTAAAATCGCACTAATAATGAATAACTTCCGGCTGTCATCTGTAGTATTGTATATATAAGTGATTGCCGAGCTGTCAATATTGTATGCGTCCCTTTCAAATCGCACTAATGCTGAATAACTTCCGGCTGTCATCTGTAGTATTGTATATATAAGTGATTGCCGAGCTGTCAATATTGTATGCGTCCCTTTAAAATCGCACTAATACTGAATAACTTCCGGCTGTCATCTGTAGTATTATATATATAAGTGATTGCCGATCTGTCAATATTGTATGCGTCCCTTTAAAATCGCACTAATACTGAATAACTTCCGGCTGTCATCTGTAGTATTGTATATATAAGTGATTTCCGAGCTGTCAATATTGTATGCGTCCCTTTCAAATCGCAATAATAATTCAGAACTTCCCATCTGCCATCTGTAGTATTGTATATATAAGTGATTGCCGAGCTGTCAATATTGTATGCGTCCCATTCAAATGGCACTAATACTGAAGAACTTCCGGCTGTCATCTGTAGTATTATATATATATAAGTGATTTGCGATCTGACAATATTTATTAATTGTCCCATTGAAATCGCCTTAATAATGCTGTTCCAAACTGTTATTTACGTATATGTTGTATTGTAGTATTGAGTGTTAAAGTTCCGAAAGGGGCGGTACAGTGGTGAATCTGTGATGTGTATGGTTGAATCTTCTAATGACGTCATGATATTATTACCCTGCCTATGTAGTTCATAAATCCTCATTGTGTTGTTGTATTGTGCTACATTGTTATTGTGTGCTGAATAAAATCTAAATGTGTGCTCTGTGGTTGCGTGATGGGTGATGCGTGTTATGTACATGTACGTATATATTGTGATTGTGTCCCACATATGCTGACTTGTATATAGCGGTCTGGCATTGTTGTTCCTTCCCATAAAGTGACATCTGTAATCTGGTGTACTGATGTTCTTGTTGTACGTAATTCCTAATGGTTTCTGGTGATGGAATCATGATGTTAAAAGTAAATTAAAATCCATATGTTGTGTTTTGTGATTGCTCTAGAGAATGTAATGTGTTTGACCCCCATCATTTGAATGCACATGTATGAGTGAATGTTAAAAGTAATGTATGTGCATCCATGAGTGATCATGTGTTAAGCCTATGTAGATATGCTGTTGCTGCAAGCATATGAGTTGAATAACTGAAATGCAATAATAAAGGTAAATGAGAATTGTTTCCCATTGTGTAGTGTTTGTGAATCCTGAAAAGTTGACATTATTTTTGTGTCCGTTTAAATGTAATATTTTTAAAACTTAAATGTTGTTACTAGTGATGTTGAATTGTAGTTGATGTAATATAAAATTCTGAAAGAATGTAATGGTGTTGTGAATATTCAAACAGTAAAATCCATAAATCCACCATAGGGAAATAGTCATTTCCTGATCTATTTATCATAGCTGGGTCTAACGCATGAAATCATGTCTTTTCTAGCGCTGGTATTTGGAGTTTTTCTGTCTACGCTATTTGCGTGCGTTAGGGAAATGAGGGTTTCGCGTGCACGAGCACGTCTTCCCAATAGAAGTCAATGGAGGCTCTAAATATTTCTAAATGTTTTTTTCTAAGACTGGTTTTCCTCGTAAAGTGAGTGACGTCATGAGCTTGTGTAAAAAAGTAACTAAATCGTGTTCTTTTTGTAATAAATAAATATTTTGTGTATGTCATGTGGTGTATATTGTTTGTATGCATCGATGAGTGTATGTTTGTGATAATGTTATTAGTTAGATGTAGGTATTTGAGGGTCTTTTCCCGTGTGTCAATGTAAGTCAATGGGAAAATGGATTTGTGTTGTTTTTTTTCAAACACCCGAGATCTCGCAACTTTAATCCTTTGTATTTTGCAGAAAAATTATTAAATCTGAAAAATAAACATAGTGTAGTGTTTGTATGAGTGTAAGTGTAGTTTGTGTAATATTTTTTATTTGATTCGTGGATGTTTTTTTTGTCGGTATATGTTTACTACTGGGTCAGAGGTGGCGGTAGAAATGTGAGCGTTAGGTTTTTTTTGAGTGTCGGTAACTGAACTCTAAATACCGGAGTACGTAAGAAACCCGCGTTAGGAGCCTCTAACGCTGGTTTTCACGGCTAACGCCGAACTCCAAATCTAGGCCTTAGGATTTATTTTTATTTTACAGGCAACTTTGTATTTATTTTAACTAGGTACAATAGTTATTAAATAGTTATTAACTATTTAATAACTACCTAGTTAAAATAAAGACAAATTTACCTGTAAAATAAAACCTAACCTAAAGGGACTCTGAACCCAATTTTTTTCTTTCGTGGTTCAGATAGAGCATGCAATTTTAAGCAACTTTCTAATTTACTACTATTATCATTTTTTCTTCGTTCTCTTGCTATCTTTATTTGAAAAAGGAGGCATTTAAGCTTTTTTCTTGGTTGAGTACTCTGGACAGCACTTTTTGATTGGTGGATGAATTTATCCACTAATCAGCAAGGACAACCTAGGTTGTTCACCAAAAATGGGCCGGCATCTAAACTTACATTCTTGCATTTCAAATAAAGATACCAAGAGAATAAAGAAAATTTGATAATAGGAGTAAATTAGAAAGTTGCTTAAAATTTCATGCTCTATCTGAGTCACAAAAGAAAAAATTTGGGTTCAGTGTCCCTTAAGTTACAATTACACCTAACACTACACTATAATTAAATAAATTAATTAAATTAAATACAATTAATTACAATTAAAAAAAATTATCTAAAGTACGGAAAAAAACAAACACTAAATTACAGAAAATAATAAAATAATTACAAGATTTTTAAACTAATTACACCTAATCTAATCCCCCTAACAAAATAAAAAAGCCCTACCCTACACTAAATTACACTAAATGCACTTAAAAGGGCATTTTGCGGTGCATTGCCCCAAAATAATCAGCTCTTTTACCTGTAAAAAAAAGTACAAGATGGTGTCCCTTCAATTCCGATTGGCTGAGCATCCTCTTCATCCGGAGTCTTCTTAATAAATGACGGTACCTTTAAGTGACATCATCCAAGATGGCGACCCTTCAATTCCAATTGGCTGATGGAATTCTATCAGCCAATCGGAATTAAGGTCGAAAAAATCCTATTGGCGGATGCAATCAGCCAATAGGATTGAGCTCGCATTCTATTGGCTAACTGGAACAGTCAATAGAATGCTAGCTCAATCCTATTGGCTGATTGGATCAGCCAATAGGATTGAACTTCAATCCTATTGGCGGATTGCATCAGCCAATAGGATTTTTTCTACCTTAATTCCGATTGGCTGATAGAATTCCATCAGCCAATTGGAATTGAAGGGTCGCCATCTTGGATGATGTCACTTAAAGGTACCGTCATTTATTAAGAAGACTCCGGATGAAGAGGATGCTCTGCGTTGGTTGTCTTGAAGATGGACCCGCTCCGCACCGGATGGATGAAGATAGAAGATGTCGTCTGGATGAAGACTTCTGCCCGTCGGGAGGACCACTTCTGCCCGGTTGGATGAAGACTTCTGCCCATCTGGAGGACCACTTCTGCCCGGTTGGGTGAAGACGTCTCACGGTAGGGTGATCTTCAAGGGGTTAGTGTTAGGTTTTTTTAAGGGGGATTGGGTGGGTTTTAGAGTAGGGTTGGTTGCATGGGTGGTGGGTTTTAATGTTGGGGGGTATTTGTACTTTTTTTTACAGGTAAAAGAGCTGATTACTTTTGGGCAATTCCCCACAAAAGGCCCTTTTAAGGGCTATTTGTAATTTAGTGTAGGGTAGAGCTTTTTTATTTTGGGGGGGATTAGAGTAGGTGTAATTAGTTTAAAAATCTTGTAATTATTTTATGTAATTTAGTGTTTGTTTGTTTGTTTTTTCGTACTTTAGATAAAAAAAATTTAAATTGTATTTAATTTAGGTAATTAATTTAATTGTAGGGTTAGGTTAGGTGTTAGTGTAACTTAGGTTAGGTTTTATTTTACAGGTAAATTTGTCTTTATTTTAACTAGGTAGTTATTAAATAGTTAATAACTATTTAGTAACTATTGTACCTAGTTAAAATAAATACAAAGTTGCCTGTAAAATAAAAATAAACCCTAAGATAGATACAATGTAACTATTAGTTATATTGTAGCTATCTTAGGGTTTATTTTATCGGTAAGTATTTAGTTTTAAATAGGAATAATTTAGTGAATTGTAGTAATTTTATTTAGATTTATTTAAATTATATTTAAGTTAGGGGGTGTTAGGGTTAGGGTTAGAGTTAGGTTTAGGGGTTAATAACTTTATTATAGTGGCGGAGACGTTGAGGCGGTAGATTAGGGGTTAATAAATGTAGATAGGTGTCGGCGATGTTAGGGCCGGCAGATTAGGGGTTAATAATATTTAACTAGTGTTTGCGATGTGGGAGTGCAGCGGTTTAGGGGTTAATATATTTATTATAGTGGCAGTGATGTCTGGTTCGGCAGATTAGGGGTTACAATATTTATTTTATTGTTTGCAATGTGGGTGGGCCTCGGTTTAGGGGTTAATAGGTAGTTTATGGGTGTTAGTGTACTTTTTAACACTTTAGTTAAGAGTTTTATGCTACAGCGTTGTAGTGTAAAACTCTTAACTACTGACTTTAAAATGCGGTACCAGACTTGACAGGAGAGGGTGTACTGCTCACTTTTTGGAAGACTCGTAATACCGGCGCTATACAAGTCCCATTGAAAATATAGGATACGCAATTGATGTAAGTGGATTTGCAGTATTTCCGAGTCTGGCGAAAAAAGTGAGTGGTACACCTGTACCTGCAAGACTCGTAATACCAGCGGGTGTTAAAAAGCAGCGTTAGCACCTCAACGCTGCTTTTTAACGCACAACTCGTAATCTAGCCGCATGAGTGGTAACTCAATTCATTCTGCCTATGAGGTCAAAGATCTTCTTCATTACTCTTCAATTTCTCATACTGAAAGAATGGCTGAACCCCCCACCTCCAACACACACAACAAAGTCAAAGCACTGCACAATGTTTACAAAAATCGTACTTACCAATACTTTAAAATATTTACTACTATTCCTCAAATATTCCAAGAATAACTACTTTTTATGTGGCCTTTTAGAATTATTTAGGATAAAAAAGATTTAGTATTTTTCTTATTGTTTCTCTGAGTCAGTGCCTTCTCTTTGGTGTATCTTGTAAGGTTTGTGGTTTCAACAGCAGCTGTGCACTGTGAAGGGAGATACTTGTGGTTGTGTAAGACGAGGCGCTTTGGCTGGTGCATGGAGTTTGTGGTATTTTTTTGACTCATTAAGTACAGTAGATCTTTCCAATATATTTCTGTATATTTTTATACCTTTCTGATACAGCAGCTGTTCTGCTATTCTCAGATATTTATCTTTAGCAGACAACAACCCTGTGAACAGGCTAGTTAATGTTGTGCTGTGCTACCAGGTACTTATTTTCATAAAGAATTTCTTAATAGTAGGTAGCTTGGTTTTTCATGTACTCCTGTCCAGTTTCATATGGTGAATGTGCCGTGGATTTTTCTGGGAATAGTCACCAGCTATATTCTTGTCAGTAGCCTTTATCACCATTTCCTTATTTTCTGTTTACCTTCCAGGTTATGCATCAATATTTGAGACTGATGCTTTCTGGTATGTAGTGATTTTGCGATGGTTGTTTTCTGCATCTTTTAGGATGCGTTATGCCTCATTCTTTGATTGTTTGTGGATCTTCCATACTGAGTGTGCTTCTTCTGTCATTTTTGGTTCCTGACAGCTACTGCTGTTGTTGATTGTCTGGATTCCAGTTTTGTTTGTTCTATAGTGTCCCAGCTTCTGACTTTTGGTTCATGTGACCCTGATTCTGGTTTGGGATTTGGCTCCTCTGCATTCTAGCTGGTTATGATCTTTGGCTAGTTTAATACATCTTTATAGGACTTTGTGTTACCAGACCTGCCAACTACTTCAAAGTATTACAAGTTACCTCCTGGGGTGTATCCAGTGCGTTAGGATAGCATATATTTACCTACTACTCAGCTACTGGTTCCATACCTTGGCTGGCACTTACCTATTTGCCTCACAACTCTCTTCATTATTCCCAGCCACACTGTGATGCTCCAGAACTTCAGACGCATGTCCCGTAGTAAATCCTCTTTCTGCGCCCTGTTGTAGAGGCAACTGAAAGTTTTAGTTATGAAGCACTGAGTTATGTTACTGTTTCTTACCTCCATCCCAAACATATTAAGACAGCAAACACTTTAAACAGATCTGTCTCACCTATGAACCTATGAACTACTTAGTACTTTTGTTCAGGTATCCCTGGTTTGTTCATAACCTACATGCTGCATCCATTGACAATGCACATTTCTTTTTAAGTTTCAGAATGAGTGTATTTCATCCATACAAAAATAATTCTCAAATTTGAAGCAAATGGGTGAGTGATATAACATAAAGGAATTGTAAATGCCACCAAAGTAAGCTGCAAACTAATGCTACAAGTATCACACACTGTTAATTGTCAGAATACTTAATTCTAACATATAGGGGCATATTTATCAAGCTCTGTATAGAGCTTGAGGCCCCTTGTTTCCGGCAAGCCTTCAGACTCGCCGGAAACAGAAGTTATCAAGAAGTTATGAAGCAGTGGTCTAAAGGCGGAGGACAGATTGACACCACCTGCTAGCGGTCACGAATCTGCACAAGAACTGCGGGTGCAATGATAAATGCTGACAGCGTATGATGCCGGCATTTAACGATGGGCAGCGATGTGCAGCAGACATGATACGCTTCTTCGTATCATGTCCGCTCGCACATTGTTAAATATGCCCCATAGAAACATTAATTTTAGGGCAGGCTTAAGAATACTGTGTGCAAGTTGCTTAAAGAGACATTATCCCTGTGAGCTTTTCACTCTCTTCTAATACATGAATGGTTGAAAAGGAGGTGGCAAGAAACCCAAGGGGGCAAGATTTTTGATACCACCAGAGTGGCAAAACTAGTAAAAGGGGCCCTATGGAACATATGGGGTTCCCGTTTTGAACTTGTGGATATGGATAATACTACCTAATGAGTACTTACGAATATAAGAAATTGTTCTCCATGTATTGCTTAAAGGGACAGTCTAGGCCAAAATAAACTTTCATGATTCCGATACAGCATGTAATTTTAAACAATTTTCCAATTTACTTTTATCACCAATTTTGCTTTGTTCTCTTGGTATTCTTGTTAAGTTGAAAGCTTAACCTAGGAGGTTCATATGCTAATTTCTTAGACCTTGAAGCCCACCTCTTTCAGATTGCATTTTAACAGTTTTTCACCACTAGAGGGTGTTAGTTCACGTATTTCATATAGATAACACTGTGCTCGTGCACGAGAAGTTATCTGGGAGCAGGCACTGATTGGCTAGACTGCAAGTCTGTCAAAAGAACTGAAAAAAGGGACAGATTGCAGAGGCTTAGATACAAGGTAATCACAGAGGTTAAAAGTATATTAATATAAATGTGTTAGTTATGCAAAACTGGGAAATGGGTAATAAAGGGATTATCTATCTTTTAAAACAATAAAAATTCTGGTGTAGTCTGTCCCTTTAATAACAATATATTTTGACCTTAGCTTTGTTTATATTATTCAGCTCTTTCGGGCAGCATCACACAATTATAAAGAATTGATTATATACTGTATGTGGAGCTTAGTCGGATTGGAAAATGCTAATTCAATCATTTATGGTCAACGCCTCATATTAATTATTTTGATAAAGCAGCTTATACCTTTAGGCTTTTGACAGTGATACTCATCAGAGGAACTAGTGCAAGTTGATGTTTTAGTGTGGTAGTTGTTTGGTTACATGTATATGATTAAAGTTATTGGGGCCTATCTATCAAGCTCCGAAAGGAACTTGACGGCCCGTGTTTCTGGCGATTCTTCAGACTCGCCAGAAACAGCAGTTATGAAGCAGCGATCACAAAGACCACTGCTCCATAACCCTGTCCGCCTGCTCTGAGCAGGCGGACAGGAATCGTAACAATTCAACCCGATCGAGTACGATCGGGTTGATTGACACCCCCTACTGGCGGCCCATTGGCCGCGAGTCTGCAGGGGGCGGCGTTGCACCAGCAGCTCTTGTGAGCTGCTGGTGCAATGTTAAATGCGGAGCGCGTATTGCTCTCCGCATTCAGCGATGTCTTGCGGACCTGATCCGCACTGTCGGATCAGGTCCGCAAGACATTTCTTAAATATGCCTCATTATGTTTATATCTTGAGAACCACCCTCTTAATTTGTATAACTATTGCGCTATTACTCCATATTGGTAGCCAAATTCTCCTTTTTTGTAAGGATTTACACCCATGGTTTTAAGCTATTTAGAAAATAAAGATGGATTTTAGTTTTAAATTCAGCCTTTTTTTGCCCTTTTGTGGTAACTTTTAGTGTGTTCTTTCAGTTATACCACTTTTCTAGACATCTTGTCTAATATTATTAATTTATCTAGGATTTAGCTAGAAAAATCACAAACACATTAACTTATTATGGGGAGAAAACCAAATATACAGGACTTCCACTATACATAGGTGTCAGGCTGTTTATAAGCTGACAGTTGAGCCTAAGTATTAGGAACTTCCAGCTATCAGTTTAATATTTATAGGTGATGACTGCAGCTAAGACTAATTTATTCTAATAAACAGCTAGCACTGCATACATGGGCTGTAAATTTGTCACTTGTCCAAGATTTGCTGATTTATCTACAAAGGCCATTGTCACTGATTTATCACCTCTAAGTGGCTGCATACATGTTTATATAAAAGGGATTTGCACCAAGCACTGCTTCTTAAGATAATTACCAACAGGATTATAAGAAAGAAGGAAAAGAGAAATACCCAAGATGGAGAAAGCAGAGGTACTATACCAGGGCTTTAAAAAGACATTGTTCAGTGAACATAAACCTCTGACTTGTTAACATCTTTATGTGCAAGATCCTAAATTCATTTCATCAGCACTAAAGATCCAATACTGCACTAATTATCCACCCTTGCTAGGTGTCCGTGTGCCCTAAGTATGTGACCAGTTTCTTGGCTTGTGCTTTGCCCACAATATTGTCCTATTCTAAACATTGATCCCATGCTACAGAGGAAATACTAATAGATCTTGAAAAAGCAAAACTTCATCAAGGCTATATAGCTGTCATGTAGTGAAAAAAGAAGAGAAGAAGGCACCACAATAGTGCACAATCAATAAGGATGATACAGTCACGCACACGAAAAGTGTGCAAACTTACAGGATCCAGAGCACTTGAGAAGTGCCACAGGTGCGATCTGAACTATTTCAGCTGTTCAGCAAGCTGTCCTTTCGTATAGACTGCACTGCCAATTCCGATGTTTCCCTTCTGAAGTAGCTTGTCGACAGAAAAGTGCATACAGGTTGAGAAAGTACTTTCAAACACTCAACAAGGTAATATAGATAAAATGAAACTCGTGATGGCCAAGGTAAAATCAACTTTGGTTTATTGTTGACATAAAAACACAACGCGTTTCAAGGTCTCCCGACCGTTTCATCAGGTGTATACATAAAATAGAGACATCACAGCTTATAAATAGGCTGACCATATTGCCGCTTTAAGAAGGAACACTTATGAAAAATACATATGTGTGGGTTCTTATACAAAACCATTTCTTTAAACAGCCCTGAAAACAGCCCTGACATATGTATTTTTTATATGTGTCCCTTTTTAAAGCGGCAATATGGTCAGCCCACTTATAAAGAATCTATCGGCGTCAAACATTCAAAAGTGCGCATGTGTAAAAACAAAAGTACCCAATAAACGAACAGATTTTTTTTTTTTTATATATATTTATTTATTTGTGGCTACCAGAAAATAAAACAAAACAAGGAAATTCTTCCATATAGATATAGAACTACACCACACAGGATGTAAACAAATATACAGCAAATACACGCAGGGTGTAAACAAATAAACAGCATAAAACAAAAAATATGATTAAATTATATCATTCTCAATATATATAGAAGACAAATTATAATGAAACAATCAATTCTTTTAATTCTGGAAGCTCTTTTTATCAAAAGCTTGGAAACAAAAAACACACTCACACGAGACAAGACAAAACAGAACAGGACAGAGCAAGACAGAACAAAGCAAAACAAAACAAAACAAAACAGAACAGAACAAGAGAAAACAAGACAGAACGAAACAAAATAAAACAAAACAAAACAAAACAAAACAATACAAAACAACACATAACAAAACAAAGCAAAGCAAGACAAACCAAAACAAAACAAAGAAAAATAAAACAAAATAAAACAAAACAAGATTTTTCTCTCTCTTTCCTTCCTCTCCCCTCTCTCCCTCTTCCTCTCTTCTGATTACACTGCCTCTCTTAGATATCAATTTTAGTCCGTCTCTCTTCCCTCAACTCGGGATCTTTTACTATATCGATTTTCTATCACCTCTATTTCTTTCTCTAACTTCTCCAGCCTGAAAGTTGTTCTACCTATAGCTTGAAACCCAATCTGTTGGAAAATCTCCTAATAATACCAGATCAAAAAAACAATCAGTACTTAAAAATGGGTATAGCATTATCTTTTGCACTTCCTCTGGGTATATTTTAATTATAGGTAACCAACCCAATAAAAATTGTTTACATTCTTTTTCACTTGCATCCGACAGATGGAAAGATTCAAATATAATTTGCGACTGAATTTCTTTAATAAAATATGAGAAACCAGGCAGCTTTTTTGCTTTCCAATTACTTACTATAAGTTGCCTAACAAGTAAAATGATAGTGTTTATAGTTCTACTTGCTGGAACTGTCCTTTGCCTAGACCGGACTAACAGAAAGATATCCTCAACTTCAAATTGTATGTTTGTTAAATACAATCTGTTAATCCAAAAAATCACTTTCTTCCAAAATTGTTGAATCCTAGGGCAATACCAAAACATATGTAAGATATCTGCATTCATAAAGACACATCGCGGGCAGAAGAAATCTTGACCCGCATACATTTTAGCCATTTTCCATGGTGTGCAATAATAATTATTAAGTAATTTCATATGACCTTCTTTCCAGCTAATTGGGATACGACATTTATTAAGTGTTTTACAACTATCTTTTAATATTTCACGATCTATATTTGGAATCATATTTATCCATTTTACAGATAATTTTTGCATTAGGGAGTCACTTTGTTTGGCGAGCATAATGCTATATAATAATGAAATCGAAGGGGACTTGATTTGAGCAATGACCATAATTGTTTTTAATTCCGACCACGCGACCATCTCACCGCCATTCCACCCCTTAGATGATATAAGATGATATACTTGTAGGTAGGGATAGAAATTATTATTTGATAGATCAAATCGAGCTTTCAGAGTATCAAAAGAGATTATTTGTCGCTCTTCCGTTAGGAATTGCGAGACTGACTTAAGATTTTTGTTGTACCATTCTCTAAATACCTGCTGGTTATTTCTGGGGGGAAATTCAGGATTGCCTATTAAAGGTAAATAATCCGAAAAAGAATAATCAAGACCAATATTGGAACAAATTTTTTGCCAAGCAAGAACTACGTTATTTACTGATATTAAACTTTTGACCTTGTACGGTATTTCTTTTGGTTGAATATGCAATAACGCCTTAAGAGAGAAGGGAGAGACTATACTACTCTCCAATTCTAATGTCGAGAACCAACATGTTTCCATGAGCCAATCAAGCGCTATTTTACCTAAAGCTGCAAGATTATAAAACGTTATATTAGGCAAGGCTAAACCAGCTGCTTCACGAGGTTGCATCAGTTTTTCTAATGCAATACGTGGTTTTTTCTTGTTATGCCAAATAAATTGTGAAAAGCTAGAATTTAACTTCCGTATATCAGCTTTATATAGAAGCAATGGCAAATTCTGTAAAAGAAAAAGAAGCCGGGGAAAGAGTATTGTCTTTATAAGATTCACTCTCGCTGTCAACGATAATGGGAGAGTGGTCCACAGTTTCAGGTCGGCTTTTATCTTCTGAAATAGCGGAAAAAAGTTAAGGTCATACCATCTTTCAGGGTTCCTATGAAGATATATTCCTAAATATCTAAGAGAGTCTACCTCTTTAAATTCCAGATTGTCAGCTGTATTACTTGTTTTATATAACCACATTAATTCACTTTTATTATTATTTACTTTATAGCCCGAGAAAGAACTAAAAAAATTCAGGCAGTCTGTCACATTTGGGATAGCTCTGGGTGTATTATAAAGGAAGATCAATATGTCGTCTGCATATAATAAAGTTTTGAGGACATTCTGACCTATAGAAATACCTTCTAGAGTATCCCGTAACTTAATAGCCAGAGGTTCTAATGCTAGGTTGAATAGGAGGGGGGACAAGGGGCACCCTTGCCTAGTACCTTTTTTCAATCTTATCCCTGAAGTAAGATTATTATTAATTAAGAGATAAGATATTGGACACTTATAGATATTATGAATGAACCGGACAAAATCATTTTTAAAACCAAACTTTTCGAGGGCCTCAAATAGATATTCCCATTCTATAGAATCAAAAGCTTTGACAGCATCAAGGGTTAAGATTGCACAATCATATTCAAAATATCTACCTGGATTTTGGCGAATATTCCATATATAATCCAATCGGTTAATCACTTTCCTTGTATTTTTGGAGACATTTCTTGAGGCCATAAACCCTGACTGATCCGAATGTATCACTTCATCGAGACATAACATTAATCTAGATGCTAAGATCGAGGATAGTATTTTATAGTCCGTATTAAGAACAGAAATTGGTCTGTATGATCCTGGATCCTCTGCATCTTTCCCTTTTTTAAGAATCAGAGAAATGTTTGCAGCCGCGAAGTATTTTGAAGGTATATTCCCATTCCTATAATAGCTATTAAACAATTTTTCTAAGGTAGGTTGGATTTCATCTGCCAGTATTTTATAATACTCTGCAGGCAAACAATCCGGCCCAGCGGCTTTATTCAATTTGGTCTTATCAATTGCTTCCGCTATCTCATTTGCTGAAATGGGAGCATTCAACGCCACCACGAGATCTTGTGAGACTCTAGGGATTTGTATTTGAGACCAAAATTTTTCTAGATTCTGTGCATGATTGGTACTTTGCGTGTAAAGTTTTTGATAAAACGCAAATAGCGTTTGGTTGATGTCCGATACTCCCGTATATCTAATATCTTGATCTCTGATTGCTAGTATATAGTTTTTTTTCTTTCTACCCTTAACTAGTTTAGCAAGAAATTTGGCTGAATAACCAAAGTGTCCTTTATATCGCAGGTTTAATTTTCTCTCTTCCTCAAGGGATTTTTGCTTAAGAAAAATATCCCGTTCCTGTCTGGCACTAGAATATTTTTCCCAAAGTACGCGCGATGGATCTCTAACGTATTTCTGATAGCTATTCTTGACTTGTTTAGCAAGTTGGATTTCTCTCTTTTTATCTTTGCGTTTTTTTTTACACATATAGGCCTTAATTTCTCCCCTTAGATACGCCTTAGAGGCTTCCCAGAAGGTTTCGATTTTCTGAAAATATGCTATATTAAAAGTACAATAATCTTTCCATTTCTGTTTTAACCATAAATTAAATCTGGTATTCTTGTACATAAACCGTGGGAATATAATAGTTAAGTTTTTATTCACTTGGATTTCGGAAGAAAGAAATGACAGTGAGATAATCGCGTGGTCGGATATCACTATATCACCTATTGTAGCCTTAACTTTCTGTATAGAGAGAGATTCAGCAACTAGTAAATAATCTATTCTTGAAAATGTTCTGTATTTTTTGGATTCACAAGTAAATATACACTGGTCAGGGTTTTGAAGTCTCCAGACATCATTTAGTTTCAGCTGGTAACAAAAATGTTTCATATATTTAGCTTGACTATTATATACCGCTATGTTTTTTTTTTAAAACCTATCAAGTTCAGGACAGAACGAAAGATTAAAGTCGCCCCCTATCACTAGATTATCTGATATAAATAGTAATAACTTACTCTTCAATTTTTCCCAAAAGTTTTTGGAGAAATTATTCGGTGCATAGATATTGCAAAAGACAAATCTTATCTCTTTTATCCGAATTTGCAAGATTATATATCTTGCTTCCTGATCTACCTCCGTCTGTAGTATTTGATATGATAAATTTTTATTCAGGAGTATTGCAACACCTAATTTCCTACCGCGACATGGGGTAGCGACGACCTCGCCTATCCATCTACATCTCAGTTTTGGGATCTCAATATCTTTTAAATAGGTTTCCTGTATAAATGCAACACTCGGTTCTAGTTCACCTAGCTTTTTAATTATCAGCTTACGTTTTATTGGATTAGTGATACCCCCCACGTTCCAGGATACAATCGTGAAATTTTCTAATACATCAAGCATGATAAAGTATAATAGAAGGTCTTAAATCAATTACTATCTCCAGTATCTCTCTCTTCCTTGCGCTTCCATTAAATAAACTCAATTTCTTAAGAAGCCAAATTCTTACCCCGTGGCATGCTGCTTTATCCCCTAATCTATAAAGGGAGCCATACAAATATCCGTATTTCATGAATAAGTCTCCATAGAGAAAGTACTAAGAGAGGTTGAAGAGGGGAGAGAGAGAAGAGAAAAAAAAAAAAAAAAAAAAAAACTTAACATTGACAACAAACACTAACATTCCTGTATCTAAATAATGAGACACTTTCAATCTGAGAGTATCTGACTCACTAGGTTATCATTTAGAATCACTGTATTCTCTTGCTTTAACTGGATCAGTGAACATAAGCTTATTGCCATTGTCTTCTACTATAATTTTAGCGGGGTAGATCATTCGGGCTTTAATACCCTTATTTATCATGATCGTGCATATAGGAGACATAGCTTTCCTTTTTTTAACTGTCTCGTTGGAAAAATCTTGAAATAGCATGACTCTTTTATCATTTATAATAAAAGTATCAAATTTCCTATAAAGTCTCAACATTTCCACTTTATCCTGATACTTAAGTAGTTTGAATATACATGTCCTATTTCTAACTAGTCCACTCTCAAAAGTTTTTTTTGTTCCTAACCTATGTGCTCTTTCAATGGACAGGGGTAGAAGTTGCGGGGAGAACCCTAAAGCTAGGGGTAATGTTTGGGAGGTAAATTCAATCAGGTTGTCATAATCTGCTGTTTCAGGGATACCAACAATTCTTAAATTATTGCGTCTAGAGCGATCCTCTTGATCCTCTAGACGCGCTTCCAAATTTTGGATTATGGTCTGTTGTTTAGATAGAATATTTTCTTGTTGATTAACCGTATCTTCTAAAACAGATATTCTGTCCTCTGCTTCCGCCATCCTGATGGCGAATTGCTTAACTTCTTGATTAAGAGTGTTAAGTTCACTCGAAATATCACTTAATTCCTTTTTAATTATGTCAAATTGTGGTGAAAAAAGATTTCTAATCTGAATTAATAAAGACTGATTATCATTCGGTATAGATAATGTTTCACTAGAGTCAGAACTAATATCAGCCCCCTTGTTTTTTTTTTCTTTAGGTTTGGCAGGCATTTTAGAAGGGTGTTGTGTGAAATATCTTTCTAAAGACATATAGACTCAACAAATGTGTCAAAATAAAAAAAAAAGAGAGAGCAAAACAACAAAGTTTGTGTAAATATAAAAGATAAATCTAGTCTAATAACAGTGCATATTGTGATCTAAATGGTCACTTCTGAGAATTAGTGCACAATTCTCTAGTTTCCATTATGGAGAATAAAGCTATCCTCTATCAAGCAAGAAAGAAAAAATCTTAAACTATTTAGGGTGATTTTAGGTTTCCCCGAAATTACTTTCGGAGCTACAAATATCTAAAGTTAGTGAACTGCCTATATCAGGCCATAAAAGTGAAAAGAAGGCCTGCACAAAAATTAAAGTTACAGGGGTAAGTCAGTAATATAACAGTGAACGTATAATTAGAAGTTGTAAATGTAATTAAATGACTCTTGAACATAACATTGTATGAAGATAAATTCTAGCATATCAAACACAACCTCTTATCATCCCCCTTTTTTTTTTTTCTTTTTTTTTTTTTTCCTCCCCCTTTTCTCTTTTTTTCTTTCCCTTTTCTTTTTTTTTTATAATCTCTGTCACATTTTCTAATAAATTAGGAAACCTTTATAGTATAACAATAGAACAGAACTAAACAAAGTCCAATAATCAGATCAACTTATAATCCAGTTATATACTCCGATCTTCAGCTTCTCTTAATATATCAGGATGTTATGATTCCAAAATATATCTAATCCAATTGTCCCTTTAATCAAGAGCAGCACTTAGTTTCCCTCTTTCTCCTTTTCTTATTCTTCTTCTAGAGGGGAGACACCAAAGTGAAAGATACAATAGATGATGTGGAAAGGGTCTCTTATAGAAAGTTATTGCCCAGTTTATAAACACAGTCCCCCTGATTTTTTCTTCCTATCTTCCTTGCTTTTACAGCCTTTTTCCTTCCCCTAAAAGGGACACAGACAGTAGATACCTTGGACAAGGGAGTCTGGAAACTGCCTCTCAAAGACTTTAGACACAGGAAAACGGTCCCAAAATTTAAAATTGAAACATAACCATGTAATAAGGGGTCGCCAGAACCCGGTGAAGAACACAGTTGTTATAGAAAAGTTATTATACAATACCTCACCCTTTTACAGTCTCTTACTCCAGGCCTTCTAGGCCTCTTCACTTGGATCTCTGTTTCGGAAAGGACTCAGGAACAAGCTGTGGTCAGAGAGCAGTACTGTGATAGTTTCAGCGGCCAACTTACATGGTGAGAACAGCAGTCGGGGATCCCTCCGCGACCGGAACTCACCACACTGTCAGCCGCTTCTCCGGTTCCAGTATCGCTGGCCTGTCACGCCCAACCAGGAGGGCACAGGTCTCTGCCTCTTCCGATCTCGCCTCAGGTAGAATCGGGTAGGTACAGGTAAGGGGAGGTATTGTAATGTGGCACCGGGTATTCACCTTAGCAGGTACAGCTTAGTTTGACTTGTATAGGCGATCCCAGATCTGGTCCAAAACACAGGTAGTAGCGTCACCGCAATCGGGCTTCGGCTGAGAGCAGTGGCAGGTTCCACAGCGCGGTGCCAATGGAGCTGTGGGGATCACAGCCAAGAGGCCAATCTCGGTCAGTGGTGCGGTTCTTCTCAGGCCCTCCGTGAACGCTGAAGTTGAAGCAGCGTGCAGTGAGAGCTCCACTTCCGCTGGAAGCCAAACGAACAGATTAAAACCGGCAAACAACAGATTGGACAGTTGGGTGGGTGTGTACTCTAATTGGTACCAAAAAACGCGCATGCATTACCCAACGTATGTCAATGTGATGACAAAGTAAAGCCAGCAGACCTGTGATTGGATACAATAATGGGTGTGTAACTATACAGAAATACGTAATCAACAGCAAATGCTTCCCTAAAGGAAAACTGGTGATCCCACATATCCTCACCTCTGCTCGCAGATTCAACTTATTAGGACACTAAATATACGTGTCAGAATTCGTATTAAAATACAGGCTAAAATATAATAGGTCACCAAATTTCAAAGTGAAAATAGTGAAGCATAAACACAGTAGACAACGTAGTTCAATACAAAACATACTGCATAAAACAGATAATACTACAAGAAACTGGTGATCACACATATCATCACCTCTGCTCGCGTATTCGACTTGTCAAGACACTAATTATACGTGTCAGAAACCCGTATTAGAGTGCAGGTCAAAGTATATATGGATCATCATATTTCAAAGTAAAACAGTGAAGTGACCTCACGATAAGGTTCCATGCTAAACATAATACAATCAGTACTCAGTATTTAAACAACATATCATTAAAAAACAAAATAAATAAAACAATTATATCATATAATAGACATAAAAACTATATGACTATTCGATATCATAACACAAATAATTAAAATTCTAAAGTTACTCAATCCCACACAAGGATAGGGAGCATATTAAATTTGGATATAGTGCACAATATTTAACAAAGGATATATACTAATCCTATTAGTTTTCAATATATTTGTACCAACAAATAAAATTGTAACAAAATAACCATTTTTGCAGCATAAGAATACAGAAGGCTACTATGTATATATATAAAAAAAAACATTAATAAAATATATGTCTACCCCACAAATTAAATACAAGAATTAATTAGTTAAAAGCGGCCATGTCGAGATTTTCATTGAGACCATATGGATTTAAGGTTTTTAACTTCCATATCCAATAGGTTTTTCTTTGCCGTAAATGTGTGAGTCTATTTCTACCCCACTTGGGTGGAATTAATTCAATTGGGATGATTTTAAAAATATCTGATTCATCTATATGATGTGTAATTTTGTGACGTGGTATGCTGTGGTTCAATAAAGGTTTTTTTAGATTTCTCAGGTGCTCACCCCATCTCTTTTTTAGGGGTCTCAAGGTTCTTCCTATATATTGAACCCCACACAGGGATAGGCACAGACAAAGGCTGTGGCGGACATTTTCCAAAGTACAGACCTTAGTGAAGGACACCAAGGTACATTTGAAATGAAAAACATTATTTTATAGTGCTTGATGTTATTATACTTATGTAGATACCACTGGTCCTATAACTAGCCTACCTCTGGCTATGCCCATGAGCCAGTGTCACTATTGTGTCTTTGTATAGTGCTTCTTGTTATTTTTCTGATGCATATACAACTGATCCTATAACCAGCCCTCCTCTGGCTATACCCATGAGCCAGTGTCACTAATGTGTCATTATATAGTTATGGGTGTTATTATACTGATGCAGATACCACTGATTCTATAACCAGCCCTTCTCTGGCTATACCCATGTGCCAGTGTCACTACTGTGTCATTATATAGTGCTGGGTAATATTATACTGATGCAGATACCACTGATCCTATAACCAGTCCTCCTCTGGCTATACCCATGAGCCAGTGTAACTAATGTGTCATTATATAGTGCTGGGTATTATTATATTGATGCAGATACCACTGATCCTATAACCAGCCCTCCTCTGGCTATACCTATGAGCCAGTGTCACTACTGTGTCATTATATAGCGCTGGGTGTTATTATACTGATGCAGATACTACTGACCCTACAACCAGCCTTTGTCTGGCTATACTCATGTGCCAGTGTCACTACTGTGTAATTATATAGCGCTGGGTATTATTATACTGATGCAGATACCATTGATTCTATAACCAGCCCTCCTCTGGCTATACCCATGTGTCAGTGTCACTATTGTGTCATTATATAGTGCTTGGTGTTATTATACTGATGCAGATACCACCGATCCTATAACCAGCCCTCCTCTGGCTATACCCATGTGCCAGTGTCACTACTGTGTCATTCTATAGTGCTGGGTGTTATTATACTGATGCAGATACCACCGATCCTATAACCAGCCCTCCTCTGGATATACCCATGTGTCAGTGTCACTACTGTGTCATTATATAGTGCTTGGTGTTATTATACTGATGCAGATACCACTGATCCTATAACCAGCCCTCCTCTGGATATACCCATGTGCCAGTGTCACTACTGTGTCATTATATAGCGCTGGGTGTTATTATACTAATGCAGATACCACTGATCCTATAACCAGCCCTCCTCTGGATATACCCATGTGCCAGTGTCACTACTGTGTCATTATATAGCGCTGGGTGTTATTATACTGATGCAGATACCACTGATCCTATAACCAGCCCTCCTCTGGCTATACCCATGTGCCAGTGTCACTACTGTGTCATTATATAGTGCTTGGTGTTATTATACTGATGCAGATACCACTGATCCTATAACCAGCCTTCCTCTGGATATACCCATGAGCCAGTGTCACTACTGTGTCATTATATAGCGCTGGGTGTTATTATACGGATGCAGATACCACTGATTCTATAACTAGCCCTCCTCTGGCTATACCCATGGCCAGTGTCACTATTGTGTCGTTATATAGTGCTGGGTGTTATTATACTGATGCAGATACCACTGATTCTATAACCAGCCCTCCTCTGGCTATACCCATGTGCCAGTGTCACTACTGTGTCTTTGTATAGAGCTGGGTGTTATTATACAGATGCAGATACACATCCAGTATTTCACTCAGGCTTTATTCCATAACTTATTACCCAATATCACTAGAAGTCTCTTGACAAGCCACTAACTTTATTCAAACTACATATTTTTTAATTCCTATTATTTAATCAGAAAGAAAAGATATACTAAGGTTGTGGGGGACACTGCAAGGGCTGGTCACGGACACCAGTGTCTGTGTACGGACACCTTGCCTATCCCTGACCCCACATTTGCACTGTAGCATATAGGCTATGAAAGCAGAATCACATGTAAAATGGGAAGCAATATTAAACTTTTCATTAGTAGAAAAAGAGGAAAAATCTGTTTTATTACCTAAGGTGTACATGCAAAGGCCACAATTGGCTTTATTACACCTAAAAAAAACTTTTTTGGTTTCCAAAAAACTATTATTAGGTTTATTTGTTTTCTTAAAGCACCGCTTCTTCATAATCACTTTACTGGGGACCAGCTTGTTTTTAAGCATTGGTGCTCTTCTAAAAGTACACATAGGGGACTCATCTAATACCCTTTTAAGGATCTGATCTTCCTTTAAGATAAACCAATACTTTTGTAATTTTTTTTTAATTTGCTGATGGTTATTATTAAATCTTGTAATAAAGCGTGGACTATTTTGGGTAACGCATGCGCGTTTTTTGGTACCAATTAGACTACGCACCCACCCAACTGTCCAATCTGTTGTTTGCCGGTTTTAATCTGTTCGTTTATTGGGTACTTTTGTTTTTACGCATGCGCACTTTTGAATGTTAGACGCCAATAGATTCTTTATAAGCTGTGATGTCTCTATTTTATGTATACACCTGGTGAAACGGTCGGGAGACCGGGAAACGCGTTGTGTTTTTATGTCAACAATAAACCAAAGTTGATTTTACCTTGGCCATCATGAGCTTCATTTTATCTATATTACCTTGTTGAGTGTTTGAAAGTACTTTCTCAACCTGTATGCACTTTTCTGTCGACAAGCTACTTCAGAAGGGAAACAGCGGTATTGGCAGTGCAGTCTATACGAAAGGACAGCTTGCTGAACAGCTGAAATAGTTCAGATCACACCTGTGGCACTTCTCAAGTGCTCTGGATCCTGTAAGTTTGCACTTTTCATGTGCGCGACTGTATCATCCTTATTGATTGCGCACTATTGTGGCGCCTTCTTCTCTTCTTTTTTCACTATCTACAGATTCCTGCGTGTTTGTCTAACAGCATTGGAAGAAGCTTTGCAGCCACATTTCCATACGGATTGGAGACTTAAATAGAGACATTCCTTTATCACAAATTTTAACAGGACTTCTTTTCTTGTTATGCCCTATATGAGGATCAAGTTTGTGGTTTGAAGTTACTTTATCCTTGTTTGTCATATCAATATTATCATACTATTGCACTTTATTTTATTTTATGTGAAATATTTTTTACGTATGTGTTTAATCACTGGGCCCACTACTGGAGAGTATTTCTCGGTATATTACTTTTTCTTAATGTTTTTGCACTTGTAATAGAATATTAGTACATGTTTTACCTATGTGTTTAACACACTGGGTACTCTGTTATATATATTTTTTGCACTTTGTAATACTGTGATACACAGGATTATCTACATTTAAGCTATTTTAGGCGCCTTTAACTCTTATGATTACTTTTTATAGCTGTCATGTACACTCCCTTTAATTAGGGGATGGCTTCAATTCACCTCTTCCTTTATAAGAGGAAATGCACACATAACAAATTGCTTGGTAATTTATTTGCATATCTCTGTGCAAGTGTGTGTCGCAAGTCTGTGCTGCGCAAAACTCAAGCCCAATTATTAGCTACGTTAAGTCTTGCTTCATTGCAAATGTTATATTTTTTGCTAACTACCTGTATATTCAGTTTTGTCTCCTTTTTGGATGTAGTTTAAAGTTCTGTGAATCAGCAAGTTCTTAGACATAGGGATCTAATTATCAAGCCGTCAACTGCAAATACGCTGGAATTCCGCAGAGTATTTGTGGCAAGTTATCAACCCCTACTGCCCCGCAAAAGTAGAATATAGTGACGTAAGCTTCGATCCGCCGGACTCAGTCCGACACAGATCGATGATTACATCACTACAGATGTTCCGAACACAAGTTCGGCACAATCTGACTACTTTTGCTAGTTATCAAACTACTACCAGGTACGCTCGCCACTATTCCGGGCCAGTGTACCTGGATTTGACTTTCGATCCCCTAGGAATCAATGGGAGTCTGACCATAGCGAAAGCTCATGTTCGCTGCTGCCCAATATCCCATTGATTCCTATGGGAAACGTCTACACCTACACCCTAACATGTACCCCGAGTCTAAACACCCCTAATCTGCCCCCCTAAACTGCTGCAACTAAATAAATTTATTACCCCCTAAACCGCCGCTCCCAGACCCCGCCGCCACCTACATTATACATATTATCCCCTAATCTGCCGCCCCCTATACCGCCGCCACCTATATTAAACTTATTAACCCTATCCTGCCCCCCACTACACCGCCACAACCTACATTAAACTCATTAACCCCTAAACCGCCGCTCCCGGACCCCGCCGAAACTAAATTAAATGTTTAACCCCTAAACCTAAGTCTAACACTAACACCCCCCTAACTTTAATATTATTTTAATAAATCTAAATCAAACTTACTATTATTAACTAAATTATTCCTATTTAAAACTAAATACTTACCTGTAAAATAAACCCTAAGATAGCTACAATATAACTAATAATTACATTGTAGCTATTTTAGGATTTATTTTTATTTTACAGGCAACTTTGTATTTATTTTAACTAGGTACAATAGCTATTATATACAGGGAGTGCAGAATTATTAGGCAAGTTGTATTTTTGAGGATTAATTTTATTATTTAACAACAACCATGTTCTCAATGAACCCAAAAAACTCATTAATATCAAAGCTGAATAGTTTTGGAAGTAGTTTTTAGTTTGTTTTTAGTTATAGCTATTTTAGGGGGATATCTGTGTGTGCAGGTGACTATTACTGTGCATAATTATTAGGCAACTTAACAAAAATAAATATATACCCATTTCAATTATTTATTTTTACCAGTGAAACCAATATAACATCTCAACATTAACAAATATACATTTCTGACATTCAAAAACAAAACAAAAACAAATCAGTGACCAATATAGCCACCTTTCTTTGCAAAGACACTCAAAAGCCTGCCATCCATGGATTCTGTCAGTGTTTTGATCTGTTCACCATCAACATTGCGTGCAGCAGCAACCACAGCCTCCCAGACACTGTTCAGAGAGGTGTACTGTTTTCCCTCCTTGTAAATCTCACATTTGATGATGGACCACAGGTTCTCAATGGGGTTCAGATTAGGTGAACAAGGAGGCCATGTCATTAGATTTTCTTCTTTTATACCCTTTCTTGCCAGCCACGCTGTGGAGTACTTGGACGCGTGTGATGGAGCATTGTCCTGCATGAAAATCATGTTTTTCTTGAAAAAACTGTACCACTGCTTGAAGAAGGTGTCTTCCAGAAACTGGCAGTAGGACTGGGAGTTGAGCTTGACTCCATCCTCAACCCGAAAAGGCCCCACAAGCTCATCTTTGATGATACCAGCCCAAACCAGTACTCCACCTCCACCTTGCTGGCGTCTGAGTCGGACTGGAGCTCTCTGCCCTTTACCAATCCAGCCACGGGCCCATCCATCTGGCCCATCAAGACTCACTCTCATTTCATCAGTCCATAAAACCTTAGAAAAATCAGTCTTGAGATATTTCTTGGCCCAGTCTTGACGTTTCAGCTTGTGTGTCTTGTTCAGTGGTGGTCGTCTTTCAGCCTTTCTTACCTTGGCCATGTCTCTGAGTATTGCACACCTTGTGCTTTTGGGCACTCCAGTGATGTTGCAGCTCTGAAATATGGCCAAACTGGTGGCAAGTGGCATCTTGGCAGCTGCACGCTTGACTTTTCTCAGTTCATGGGCAGTTATTTTGCGCCTTGATTTTTCCACACGCTTCTTGCAACCCTGTTGACTATTTTGAATGAAACGCTTGATTGTTCGATGATCACGCTTCAGAAGCTTTGCAATTTTAAGAGTGCTGCATCCCTCTGCAAGATATCTCACTATTTTTGACTTTTCTGAGCCTGTCAAGTCCTTCTTTTGACCCAATTTGCCAAAGGAAAGGAAGTTGCCTAATAATTATGCACACCTGATATAGGATGTTGATGTCATTAGACCACACCCCTTCTCATTACAGAGATGCACATCACCTAATATGCTTAATTGGTAGTAGGCTTTCGAGCCTATACAGCTTGGAGTAAGACAACATGCATAAAGAGGATGATGTGGTCAAAATACTCATTTGCCTAATAATTCTGCACTCCCTGTAGTTATTAACTATTTAATAGCTACCTAGTTAAAATACTTACAAAATTACCTGTAAAAGAAATCCTAACCTAAGTTACAATTAAACCTAACACTACACTATCATTAAATAAATTAAATAAATTACCTACAATTACCTAACATTAAATTAAATAAACTAAACTATAGTACAAAAAAAAAAGTCAGCCAATCAGATTTTTCCTACCTTAATTCCGATTCACTGATAGAATCCTATCAGCCAATCGGAATTCGAGAGACGCCGTCTTGGATGACGTCACTTAAAGGAACCGTCATTCGTCGTTAGTCCGTCGGGGAAGGTGGATGTTCCGCGTCGGCGGTCTGAAGATGGACCCGGAAGAAAGAAGATAAAAGATGCCACTTGGAGGAAGACATCGCCCGGATGGAAGACCTCTTCTTTGCCGCTTGGATCAAGACTTCGCCCGGCTGGAGGACCACATCGCCCGGATTGGATGAAGAATTCGGCTCGGCTGGGTGAAGACGGCTCAAGGTAGGGAGATCTTCAGGGGGTTAGTGTTAGTTTTTTTTAAGGGGGGATTGGGTGGGTTAGAGTAGGGGTATGTGGGTGGTGGTTTTAATGTTGAGGGGGGGTTGTATTTTTTTTTCAGGTAAAAGAGCTGATTAATTTGGGGCAATGCCCCGCAAAAAGCCCTTTTAAGGGCTGGTAAAAGAGCTGGTTACTTTGTAATTTAGACTAGGGTAGGGCATTTTTTTATTTTGGGGGGCTTTATTATTTTACTAGGGGGCTTAGATTAGGTGTAATTAGTTTAAACTTCTTGTAATTCTTTTTATTTTCTGTAATTTAGTGTTTGTTTTTGTACTATAGTTTAGTTTATTTTATTTTATTTAATTTTAGGTAATTGTAGGTAATTTATTTAATTTATTTAATGATAGTGTAGTGTTAGGTTTAATTGTAACTAAGGTAATTTTGTAAGTATTTTAACTAGGTAGCTATTAAATAGTTAATAACTATTTAATAGCTATTGTACCTAGTTAAATAAATACAAAGTTGCCTTTAAAATAAAAATAAATCCTAAAATAGCTACAATGTAATTATTAATTATATTGTAGCTATCTTATGGTTTATTTTATAGGTAAGTATTTAGTTTTAAATAGGAATAATTTAGTTAAAGTAAGTTTTATTTAGATTTATTAAAATAATATTAAAGTTAGGGGGGTGTTAGTGTTAGTGTTAGACTTAGGTTTAGGGGTTAATAAGTTTAATATAGGTGGCGGGGTGGTCCGGGAGAGGCGGTTTAGGGGTTAAACATTTAATTTAGTTGCGGCTGGGTCCGGGAGTGACGGATTAGGGGTTAATGAGTTTAATGTAGGTTGCGACAGTGTAGTGGGGGGCAGGATAGGGGTTAATAACGTTAATATAGGTGGCGGTGGGCTCCGGGTACGGCGGTTTAGGGGTTAAACAATTTATTTAGTTGCAGCTGGGTCTGGGATCCGCAGGATAGGGATTAATAACTTGAATATAGGTGGTGGCGGTGTAGTGGGGGGCAGGATAGGGGTTAATAGGTATGATGTAGGTGGAAGCGGGGTCCGGGAGTGGCAGTTTAGGGGTTAATACATTTATTATAGTTGTGGCGGCGTCCAGGAGTGGCGGTTTAGGGGGTAATAACTTTGTTTAGTTGTTGGGGGCTCCAAGAGTGGCGGTTTAGGGGGTAAAACAGTGTAGTTTAGTGTGGGTGCTTAGTGACAGGCTATCAAAACGGCTGCGAAGAAGCCGATGAGAAGCGAGATCGATGACTGTTAGTTAACAACAGTCCACTGTTTATCGCTCCATTCTTGGTGCGCGGCTTCTTGACAGCTTTTTTGATAACTTTGGCGAACGTATTCAGGTCCGCGGCGGTGATGGTAAGCGAGCTTAGGCGGGTGTATTGGGCCGGCGAATGCAGCTAAGTAGACGGCTTCATACTAGAGGCCAATATCTCTGCTTATTCAGTGACGTCACTGCTACGTGTCATCACATCCGGGACAAACCTGTAGCTGATCTACTACCTACGAAGGCATACGAGCAGCTCTCAGTCACAGGAGTTGTTTTTCCTTCCAAGCTCCGTGTTCCAGTAACGGCTTCTAGAACTGCTGCAAATACTAGTAGTGGATTACACAAACACTCAAGGTATTTTAGTAACTACTAAGCTAAAGCTCTTATTCTATGCTAATTATTTACTTGTTCATGTCACTACGTATTGCTATATTCTGTCACAGTATTTACTACACCCCCTGCGGGTTGCAACGGATCTTTCTACCACAAATCTGTATTGTTCTTTCTTTATTGGAATTCATTCCTCTACAGTTTTTGCTATATTCAGTTACAATTGGCACTGCATCAACTGTGACTTTATTTTTGTAACAATTGTTATAACTCTGTATCAAATGTTGTATTAATCCTAGAAAATATTAAGATATGATTTCCTCAGTATTAATATATCTGTATAACAAATTGCAGATTCATGTCAATTTATACCTAAGATATATGATTTACTCTGCATTTCTTTGCTCTATAAAATAGATCCACACAAATCAAACCATTACATATTACCAAGCCTCAATATGGATCCAGTAGAGCTGACAAATCATGTGCACAACCTTAGCCAAAGGGTGGATTTACTCACTCATGGGGGCCTAGTTATCAAGCCGTCAACCTCAAATACGCTGGAATTCTGCAGCGTATTTGTGGCGAGGCTGATTCGCCATAGTTATCAAAGGCTAGAGACCGGCAAAAGTAGAATTTTGTGACGTAAGCTTCGATCCGCCGGACTCAGTCCAACACAGATCGATTCTTACGTCACTCCAGATGTTCCGCGGCATAATCTGACTACTTTTGCTAGTTATCAAAAAACTAGCAGGTACGCTCGGCACTTTTACGGCCCAGCGTACCTGGTTTTCAATCCGCCGCCCTGGAGGCGGCGGATCCCATAGGAATCAATGGGAGTCTGACCATAGCGAAAGTACAAGTTTGTTGCTGACAGACATCCCATTGATTCCTATGGGAGATGTCGACACCTAACACCCTAACATGTACCCCGAGTCTAAACACCCCTAATCTGCCCCCCCCTACACCGCCGCAACTAAATAAAGTTATTACCCCCTAAACCGCCGCTCCCGGAGCCCACCGCCACTATAATAAATATGTTAACCCCTAAACCGCCGCTCCCGGAGCCCACCGCAAGCTACTCTATACATATTAACCCCTAAACCGCCGCTCCCTGACCCCGCCGCAACTATAATAAATGTATTAACCCCTAAACCGCCGCTCCCGGACCCTGCCGCAACCTATATTAAATTTATTAACCCCTAATCTGCCCCCCTACACCGTCGCCACCTGTAATACATTTATTAACCCCTATCCTGCCCCCCCTACACCGTCGCCACCTATAATACATTTATTAACCCCTATCCTGCCCCCCACTACACCGCCGCCACTGTAATAAAATTATTAACCCCTAAACCTAAGTCTAACACTAACCCTAACACCCCCCTAACTTAAATATTAATTAAATAAATCTAAATAATATTTCTATTATGAACTAAATTAATCCTATTTAAAACTAAATACTTACCTATAAAATAAACCCTAATATAGCTACAATATAAATAATAATTATATTGTAGCTATGTTAGGATTTATTTTTATTTTACAGGTAACTTTCAATTTATTTTAACTAGGTACAATAGCTATTAAATAGTTATTAACTATTTAATAGCTTACCTAGCTAAAATAAAGAGAAATTTACCTGTAAAATAAAAACTAACCTAAGTTACAATTACAGCTAACACTACACTATCATTAAATAAATTATTCCTATTTAAAACTAAATACTTACCTGTAAAATAAACCCTAACAGCTAGATTTTGAGTTTTGTCGGTAACGACCCGAAAAACTAACGCCCGCGTTTTACTGGCCGCACCATAAAAATAACTCTGGTATCGAGAGTCCACATAAAGGCTGCGTTAGGCTCCAAAAAAGGAGCGTAGAGCACTTTTAACGCAGCTTCAACTCTCGATACCAGAGTTGCTTACGGACGCGGCCAGCCTCAAAAACGTGCTCGTGCACGATTCTCCCATAGGAAACAATGGGGCTGTTTGAGCTGAAAAAAAACCTAACACCTGCAAAAAAGCCGCGTTCAGCTCCTAACGCAGCCCCATTGTTTGCTATGCGGTAACCCTTCCGACGTCTGCACTTAACACTCTAACATGTACCCCGAGTCTAAACACCCCTAACCTTACACTTATTAACCCCTATTCTGCCGCCCCCGCTATCGCTGACCCCTGCATATTATTATTAACCCCTAATCTGCCGCTCCGTAAACCGCCGCTACTTACATTATCCCTATGTACCCCTAATCTGCTGCCCTAACATCGCCGACCCCTATATTATATTTATTAACCCCTAATCTGCCCCCCACAATGTCGCCTCCACCTGCCTACACTTATTAACCCCTAATCTGCCGAGCGGACCTGAGCGCTACTATAATAAAGTTATTAACCACTAATCCGCCTCACTAACCCTATCATAAATAGTATTAACCCCTAATCTGCCCTCCCTAACATCGCCGACACCTAACTTCAATTATCAACCCCTAATCTGCCGACCGGAGCTCACCGCTATTCTAATAAATATATTAACCCCTAAAGCTAAGTCTAACCCTAACACTAACACCCCCCTAAGTTAAATATAATTTAAATCTAACGAAATTAATTAACTCTTATTAAATAAATTATTCCTATTTAAAGCTAAATACTTACCTGTAAAATAAACCCTAATATAGCTACAATATAAATTATAATTATATTATAGCTATTTTAGGATTTATATTTATTTTACAGGTAACTTTGTATTTATTTTAACCAGGTACAATAGCTATTAAATAGTTAAGAACTATTTAATAGCTAAAATAGTTAAAATAATTACAAATTTACCTGTAAAAGAAATCCTAACCTAAGTTACAAATAAACCTAACACTACACTATCAATAAATTAATTAAATAAACTACCTACAATTACATACAATTAACCTAACACTACACTATCAATAAATTAATTAAATACAATTGCTACAAATAAATACAATTAAATAAACTAGCTAAAGTACAAAAAATAAAAAAGAACTAAGTTACAAAAAATAAAAAAATATTTACAAACATAATAAAAATATTACAACAATTTTAAACTAATTACACCTACTCTAAGCCCCCTAATAAAATAACAAAGCCCCCCAAAATAAAAAAATGCCCTACCCTATTCTAAATTACTAAAGTTCAAAGCTCTTTTACCTTACCAGCCCTGAACAGGGCCCTTTGCGGGGCATGCCCCAAGAAATACAGCTCTTTTGCCTGTAAAAAAAAACATACAATACCCAAGCCCCCCAACATTACAACCCACCAACCACATACCCCTAATCTAACCCAAACCCCCCTTAAATAAACCTAACACTAAGCCCCTGAAGATCATCCTACCTTGTCTTCACCATACCAGGTTCACCGATCGGTCCAGAAGAGCTCCTCCGATGTCCTGATCCAAGCCCAAGCGGGGGGCTGAAGAGGTCCATGATCCGGCTGAAGTCTTCATCCAAGTGGGGCAGAAGAGTTCTTCCATCCGATTGAAGTCTTCATCCAAGCGGCATCCATCCGGAGCGAAGCAGCAGCAATCCTGAAGACCTCCACCGCGGAACATCCATCCTGGCCGACGACTGAACGACGAATGACGGTTCCTTTAAATGACGTCATCCAAGATGGCGTCCCTCGAATTCCGATTGGCTGATAGGATTCTATCAGCCAATCGGAATTAAGGTAGGAATATTCTGATTGGCTGATGGAATCAGCCAATCAGAATCAAGTTCAATCCGATTGGCTGATACGATCAGCCAATCAGATTGAGCTCGCATTCTATTGGCTGTTCCGATCAGCCAAAGAAATGCGAGCTCAATCTGATTGGCTGATTGGATCAGCCAATCGGATTGAACTTGATTCTGATTGGCTGATTCCATCAGCCAATCAGAATATTCCTACCTTAATTCCGATTGGCTGATAGAATCCTATCAGCCAATCGGAATTCGAGGGACGCCATCTTGGATGACGTCATTTAAAGGAACCGTCATTCGTCGTTCAGTCGTCGGCCAGGATGGATGTTCCGCGGTGGAGGTCTTCAGGATGCTGCCGCTTCGCTCCGGATGGATGCCGCTTGGATGAAGACTTCAATCGGATGGAAGAACTCTTCTGCCCCGCTTGGATGAAGACTTCAGCCGGATCATGGACCTCTTCAGCCCCCCGCTTGGGCTTGGATCAGGACATCGGAGGAGCTCTTCTGGACTGATCGGTGAACCTGGTATGGCGAAGACAAGGTAGGATGATCTTCAGGGGCTTAGTGTTAGGTTTATTTAAGAGGGGTTTGGGTTAGATTAGGGGTATGTGGGTGGTGGGTTGTAATGTTGGGGGGCTTGGGTATTGTATGTTTTTTTTTACAGGCAAAAGAGCTGTATTTCTTGGGGCATGCCCCGCAAAGGGCCCTGTTCAGGGCTGGTAAGGTAAAAGAGCTTTGAACTTTAGTAATTTAGAATAGGGTAGGGCATTTTTTTATTTTGGGGGGCTTTGTTATTTTATTAGGGGGCTTAGAGTAGGTGTAATTAGTTTAAAATTGTTGTAATATTTTTATTATGTTTGTAAATATTTTTTTATTTTTTGTAACTTAGTTCTTTTTTATTTTTTGTACTTTAGCTAGTTTATTTCATTGTATTTATTTGTAGCAATTGTATTTAATTAATTTATTGATAGTGTAGTGTTAGGTTAATTGTAGGTAATTGTAGGTAGTTTATTTAATTAATTTATTGATAGTGTAGTGTTAGGTTTATTTGTAACTTAGGTTAGGATTTCTTTTACAGGTAAATTTGTAATTATTTTAACTATTTTAGCTATTAAATAGTTCTTAACTATTTAATAGCTATTGTACCTGGTTAAAATAAATACAAAGTTACCTTTAAAATAAATATAAATCCTAAAATAGCTATAATATAATTATAATTTATATTGTAGCTATATTAGGATTTATTTTACAGGTAAGTATTTAGCTTTAAATAGGAATAATTTATTTAATAAGAGTTAATTAATTTTGTTAGATTTAAATTATATTTAACTTAGGGGGGTGTTAGTGTTAGGGTTAGACTTAGCTTTAGGGGTTAATACATTTATTAGAATAGCGGTGAGCTCCGGTCGGCAGATTAGGGGTTAATAATTGAAGTTAGGTGTCGGCGATGTTAGGGAGGGCAGATTAGGGGTTAATACTATTTATGATAGGGTTAGTGAGGCAGATTAGGGGTTAATAACTTTATTATAGTAGCGCTCAGGTCCGCTCGGCAGATTAGAGGTTAATAAGTGTAGGTGACGTTGTGGGGGGCAGAATAGGGGTTAATAAATATAATATAGGGGTCGGCGGTGTTAGGGGCAGCAGATTAGGGGTACATAGGGATAATGTAGCTGGCGGCGGCGTGCGGACGGCAGATTAGGGGTTAATAAGTGTAGGTAGCTGGCGGTGACGTTGTGGGGGGCAGATTAGGGGTTAATAAATATAATACAGAGGTCGGCGGTGTTAGGGGCAGCAGATTAGGGGTACATAAGGATAACGTAGGTGGCGGTCGGCAGATTAGGGGTTAAAAAATTTAATCGAGTGGCGGCGATGTGGGGGGACCTCGGTTTAGGGGTACATAGGTAGTTTATGGGTGTTAGTGTACTTTAGAGCACAGTAGTTAAGAGCTTTATAAACCGGCGTTAGCCCAGAAAGCTCTTAACTACTGACTTTTTTCCTGCTGCTGGAGTTTTGTCGTTAGATGTCTAACGCTCACTTCAGAAACTACTCTAAATACCGGAGTTAGGAAGATCCCATTGAAAAGATAGGATACGCAATTGACGTAAGGGGATCTGCGGTATGGAAAAGTCACGGCTGAAAAGTGAGCGTTAGACCCTATTTTGAGTGACTCTAAATACCGGCGGTAGCCTAAAACCAGCGTTAGGAGCCTCTAACGCTGGTTTTCACGGCTACCGCCAAACTCCAAATCTAGGTCTAAGATAGCTACAATGTAATTAATAATTACATTGTAGCTATCTTAGGATTTATATTTATTTTACAGGCAACTTTGTATTTATTTTAGATAGTTAGAATAGTTATTAAATAGTTATTAACTATTTAATAACTACCTAGCTAAAAGAAATACAAAATTACCTGTAAAATAAATCCTAACCTAAGTTACAATTAAACCTAACACTACACTATCATTAAATAAATTAAATAAATTAAATACAAACAACTACAATTAAATACAATTACATAAACTAACTAAAGTACAAAAAATAAAAAAAGCTAAGTTACAAAAAATAAAAAAATAGGTTACAAACATTTAAAAAATATTACAACAATTTTAAGCTAATTACTCCTAATCTAAGCCCCCTAATAAAATAACAAAGCCTCCCAAAATAAAAAAATTCCCTACCCTATTCTACATTAAAAAAGTTCAAAGCTCTTTTACCTTACCAGCCCTTAAAAGGGCCTTTTGTGGGGCATGCCCCAAAGAATTCAGCTCTTTTGCCTGTAAAAGAAAAATACAACCCCCCCAACATTAAAACCCACCACCCACATACCCCTAATCTAACCCAAACCCCCCTTAAAATAACCTAACACTAATCCCCTGAAGATCATCCTACCTTTAGTCATCTTCCATCGGTGGCCGAGCCACCGATGGAACTGAAGATGAGATCCGGAGCGGCAGAAGTGATCCTCCAAGGGGCGCTGAAGAAATCTTCCATCCGATGAAGTGATCCTCCAGGCGGCGCTGAAGAAGTCTTCTATCCTGGCGATGTCATCTTCCAAGCGGCGCTGAAGAAGTCTTCTATCCGGGCAATGTCATCTTCCAAGCGGGGTCTTCAATCTTCAATCTTCATCCTGCCGACGCGGAACATCCTTCTTTCCCGATGGACTACCGACGAATGAAGGCTCCTTTAAGGGACGTCATCCAAGATGGCGTCCCTTCAATTCCGATTGGCTGATAGGATTCGGAATTAAGGTAGGAAAAATCTGATTGGCTGATTGAATCAGCCAATCAGATTGAGCTCGCATTCTATTGGCTGATCGGATCAGCCAATAGAATGCGAGCTCAATCTGATTGGCTGATTGGATCAGCTAATAGGATTGAACTTCAATCTGATTGGCTGATTCAATCAGCCAATCAGATTTTTCCTACCTTAATTCGGATTGGCTGATAGAATCCTATCAGCCAATCGGAATTGAAGGGACGCCATCTTGGATGACGTCCCTTAAAGGAGCCTTCATTCGTCGGTAGTCCGTGGGGAAAGAAGGATGTTACGCGTCGGCGGGATGAAGATTGAAGATTGAAGACCCCGCTTGGAAGATGACATTGCCCGGATAGAAGACTTCTTCAGCGCCGCCTGGAGGATCACTTAATCGGATGGAAGATTTCTTCAGCGCCCCTTGGAAGATCACTTCTGCCGCTCCGGATCTCCTCTTCAGTTCCATCGGTGGCTCGGCTGAGTGAAGACGACTAAAGGTAGGATGATCTTCAGGGGATTAGTGTTAGGTTATTTTAAGGGGGGTTTGGGTTAGATTAGGGGTATGTGGGTGGTGGGTTTTAATGTTGGGGGGGGGGTTGTATTTTTCTTTTATAGGCAAAAGAGCTGAATTCTTTGGGGCATGCCCCACAAAAGGCCCTTTTAAGGGCTGGTAAGGTAAAAGAGCTTTGAACTTTTTTAATGTAGAATAGGGTAGGGAATTTTTTTATTTTGGGGGGCTTTGTTATTTTATTAGGGGGCTTAGATTAGGTGTAATTAGCTTAAAATTGTTGTAATATTTTTTAAATGTTTGTAACCTATTTTTTTTAAAATATTAATTAAATAAATCTAAATAATATTTCTATTATGAACTAAATTAATCCTATTTAAAACTAAATACTTACCTATAAAATAAACCCTAATATAGCTACAATATAAATAATAATTATATTGTAGCTATGTTAGGATTTATTTTTATTTTACAGGTAAATATCTCTTTATTTTAGCTAGGTAAGCTATTAAATAGTTAATAACTATTTAATAGCTATTGTACCTTGTTAAAATAACTTGAAAGTTACCTGTAAAATAAAAATAAATCCTAACATAGCTACAATATAATTATTATTTATATTGTAGCTATATTAGGGTTTATTTTATAGGTAAGTATTTTGTTTTAAATATGATTAATTTAGTTCATAATAGAAATATTATTTAGATTTATTTAATTAATATTTAAGTTAGGGGGATGTTAGGGTTAGTGTTAGACTTAGGTTTAGGGGTTAATAATTTTATTACAGTGGCGGTGGTGTAGTGGGGGGCAGGATAGGGCTTAATAAATGTATTATAGGTGGCGACGGTGTAGGGGGGGGCAGGATAGGGGTTAATAAATTTAATATAGGTTGCGCCGGGGTCCGGGAGCGGCGGTTTAGGGGTTAATACATATATTATAGTTGCGGCGGGGTCAGGGAGCGGTGGTTTAGGGGTTAAACTAATTATTTAGTTGCGGCGAGGTGCGGGATCAGCAGGATAGGGGTTAATAACTTTATTATAGAGGTCGGCGGTATAGGGGGGGCAGGATAGGGGTTACTAGGTATAATGTAGGTTGCGTCGGTGTCCGGGAGTGGCGGTTTAGGGGTTAATACATTTATAAGAGTTGCGGCGGGGTCTAGGAGAGGCGGTTTAGGGGTTACTAACTTTATTGAGTTGCGGGGGGTTCCGGGGGCGCCGGTATAGGGGGTAGAACAGTGTAGTTTAGTGTGGGTGCTTAGTAAGCTGTAAAAAAGCCGAAGAGCAGCGAGATCGGATGAGTGATAACTCTCACAATCCGCTGCTCATCGCCCCGTACTTGGTGCGTGGCTTTTTGACAGCTATTTTGATAACTTAGGCGAATTTTTGCAGGTCCGCGGCGGCGATGTGAGGCGAGCTTAGGCGGGCGTATTGGGCCGGCGAAGACAGGTAAAATAGACACGTTGATAACTACCCCCCATGGACTAAGAGAACTAAAAGTAGAAAATAATACCTTGAAGAATATACTTAAAGACACAGTTTCTGCCTAAACTTCCAATGCAGACTCTAATCCAGAGCCTTTGGTAAGTCCTCCGGATAAATTCAGTGGCAATAGAGCACAATTTAGAGATTTCAAGAATGCCTGTTATTTGTTATTCACCCTGAAGTCAAAAACCTATGTCACAGAAAAGCAGAATGTACTAACTGTAATCTTGTATCTTAGAGCAGAACCGAGATCATAGGCAAACAATTTTTTTTAAACTAATGATCCAGTACTGGACTCTCTTGATGCTTTTTTCACAGCAATGGCCTTATTGTATGAAGATCTCATGAAGCAGATTACCTCAGAGAATATCATGCGAGCATTAAAACAAAACAAAAGGCCTGTAGAAGACTAAATAGTGGATTTCAAGAGATGGTCTAAAGATAGCCAGTGGAACGTCGTTGCCTTAAAAAATCAATATAGGTTGGGTTTCTCTTTATTTTAGCTAGGTAAGCTATTAAATAGTTAATAACTATTTAATAGCTATTGTACCTAGTTAAAATAAATTGAAAGTTACCTGTAAAATAAAAATAAATCCTTTTGAAGCATTGAAAGATGAGTAAGCCAGGGTAGAATTACCAGATTCATTAGATGGTTTAATCAGTTTAAGCATCACCATCGACAGACGCATACGTGAAAGACGTAAGGAAAGGGGAAATATTGATTATAGTAAACATAAGTTTTCAGTTCCTTTCAGTTTACATCCAAGTAGAAGTCCTGAAGAATCTTTGGAAGTTGGATTCGTAAAAGGACCCCTTAAACCAGAAGAGAAGATCAGAAGGGGTATGAACAATCTATGTTTATACTGTGCAGCCAAGGGTCATGAAGTGAAAGATTGCCCAATTCTAACTAAATCTAAAAAATGTACTACATTAAAATCTCATTTTATACTGTCTAATAATACTGAGAGGCCTATGTATCAAAGGTCTTGTGGACCTGATCCGACAGTGCGGATCAGGTCCGCAAGACCTCGCTGAATGCAGAGAGCAATACGCTCTCCGTATTCAGCATTGCACCAGCAGCTCACAAGAGCTGCTGGTGCAACGCCACCCCCTGCAGACTCGCCGCCAGCAGGGAGATGTCAATCAACCCAATCGTACTTGATCGGGTTGAATTGTGGCAATTCCTGTCCGCCTGCTCAGAGCAGGTAGACAGGGTTATGGAGCAGCAGTCTTTAGACCGCTGCTTCATAACTGCTGTTTCTGGCGAGTCTAAAGACTCGCCAGAAACACGGGCCCACAAGCTTGATAAATGGGCCTCTAAGCCTCTAGCTCATTGTCAATTATCTCTTTCCCTGCAGTGGTGTCATCATCACATTCATACTAATGCTATCATCGACTTTGGAGTATCTGGATTATTTATTGATTCCAGTATTGTTGTAAAAAATAAAATACCTACAGTTAAAAAAGCAAATGCTGTTGTATTGCGTGTTTTTGATGGTACTTTTCCTCTAATGGTCCTATCACCCACCAAACAATTCCTCTTTCAGTCACTACTACAACTGGTCATAAAGAAATGATAGTTTTGACATAAATATGTCACCTTTATTCCCAATAGTATTAGGACTAAAGTGGTTACAAAACCATGAGCCTAGTATCAAATGGGCTACTTGCCAGGTATTCTTTAACTCTCAATACTGTAAAGAGAATTGTTATATTGCACCCTCAATACTTCAATCTAGTGATATAAGTATTCCCAGCGAATACTCAGAATATCTAGATGTTTTCAACAAACAAGAAACTGAGACTTTACCTCCTCATAGACACTATGGCCTAGATTTGGAGTTTGGCGGTAGATGGGCTGTTAACGCTCCGCAGGCTTTTTTCTGGCCGCACCATAAAATTAACTCTGGTATCGAGAGTTCAAACAAATGCTGCGTTAGGCTCCAAAAAAGGAGCGTAGAGCATTTTTACCGCAAATGCAACACTCGATACCAGAGTTGCTTACGGACGCGGCCAGCCTCAAAAACGTGCTCGTGCACGATTCTCCCATAGGAAACAATGGGACTGTTTGAGCTGAAAAAAAACCCAACACCTGCAAAAAAGCAGCGTTCAGCTCCTAACGCAGCCCCATTGTTTCCTATGGGGAAACACTTCCTATGTCTGCACCTAACACTCTAACATGTACCCAGAGTCTAAACACCCCTAACCTTACACTTATTAACCCCTAATCTGCCGCCCCCGCTATCGCTGACCCCTGCATTTTGTTTTTAACCCCTAATCTGCCGCTCCGTAAACCGCCGCAACCTACGTTATCCCTATGTACCCCTAATCTGCTGCCCCTAACACCGCCGACCCCTATATTATATTTATTAACCCCTAATCTGCCCCCCACAACGTCGCCGACACCTGCCTACACTTATTAACCCCTAATCTGCCGAGCGGACCTGAGCGCTACTATAATAAAGTTATTAACCCCTAATCCGCCTCACTAACCCTATCATAAATAGTATTAACCCCTAATCTGCCCTCCCTAACATCGCCGACACCTACCTTCAATTATTAACCCCTAATCTGCCGAGCGGAGCTCACCCCTATTCTAATAAATGTATTAACCCCTAAAGCTAAGTCTAACCCTAACACTAACACCCCCCTAACTTAAATATAATTTACATCTAACGAAATAAATTAACTCTTATTAAATAAATTATTCCTATTTAAAGCTAAATACTTACCTGTAAAATAAATCCTAATATAGCTACAATATAAATTATAATTATATTATAGCTATTTTAGGATTAATATTTATTTTACAGGCAACTTGGTAATTATTTTAACCAGGTACAATAGCTATTAAATAGTTACCTAGTTAAAATAATAACAAATTTACCTGTAAAATAAATCCTAACCTAAGATATAATTAAACCTAACACTACCCTATCAATAAAATAATTAAATAAACTACCTACAATTACCTACAATTAACCTAACACTACACTATCAATAAATTAATTAAACACAATTCCTACAAATAAATACAATTAAATAAACTAGCTAAAGTACAAAAAATAAAAAAGAACTAAGTTACAAAAAATAAAAAAATATTTACAAACATAAGAAAAATATTACAACAATTTTAAACTAATTACACCTACTCTAAGCCCCCTAATAAAATAACAAAGACCCCCAAAATAAAAAATTCCCTACCCTATTCTAAATTAAAAAAGTTACAAGCTCTTTTACCTTACCAGCCCTGAACAGGGCCCTTTGCGGGGCATGCCCCAAGAATTTCAGCTCTTTTGCCTGTAAAAGAATAAATACAATACCCCCCCCCCAACATTACAACCCACCACCCACATACCCCTAATCTAACCCAAACCCCCCTTAAATAAACCTAACACTAAGCCCCTGAAGATCTTCCTACCTTGTCTTCACCATCCAGGTTCACCGATCCGTCCTGAAGAGCTCCTCCGATGTCCTGATCCAAGCCCAAGCGGGGGGCTGAAGAGGTCCATGATCCGGTCAAAGTCTTCATCCAAGCGGGGCAGAAGAGGATCTTCCATCCGATTGAAGTCATCATCCAGGCGGCATCTTCTATGGTCTTCCATCCGGAGCGAAGCAGCAGGATCCTGAAGACCTCCAGCGCGGAACATCCATCCGGACCGACGACTGAACGACGAATGACTGTTCCTTTAAGGGACGTCATCCAAGATGGCGTCCCTCGAATTCCGATTGGCTGATAGGATTCTATCAGCCAATCGGAATTAAGGTAGGAATTTTCTGATTGGCTGATGGAATCAGCCAATCAGAATCTAGTTCAATCCGATTGGCTGATCCAATCAGCCAATCAGATTGAGCTCGCATTCTATTGGCTGATCGGAACAGCCAATAGAATGCGAGCTCAATCTGATTGGCTGATTGGATCAGCCAATCGGATTAAACTTGATTCTGATTGGCTGATTCCATCAGCCAATCAGAAAATTCCTACCTTAATTCCGATTGGCTGATAGAATCCTATCAGCCAATCGGAATTCGAGGGACGCCATCTTGGATGACGTCCCTTAAAGGAACAGTCATTCATCGTTCAGTCGTCGGTCCGGATGGATGTTCCGCGCTGGAGGTCTTCAGGATCCTGCCGCTTCGCTCCGGATGGAAGACCATAGAAGATGCCGCCTGGATGATAACTTCAATCGGATGGAAGATCCTCTTCTGCCCCGCTTGGATGAAGACTTTGACCGGATCATGGACCTCTTCAGCCCCCCGCTTGGGCTTGGATCAGGACATCGGAGGAGCTCTTCAGGACGGATCGGTGAACCTGGATGGTGAAGACAAGGTAGGAAGATCTTCAGGGGCTTAGTGTTAGGTTTATTTAAGGGGGGTTTGGGTTAGATTAGGGGTATGTGGGTGGTGGGTTGTAATGTTGGGGGGGGGGTATTGTATTTATTCTTTTACAGGCAAAAGAGCTGAAATTCTTGGGGCATGCCCCGCAAAGGGCCCTGTTCAGGGCTGGTAAGGTAAGAGCTTGTAACTTTTTTAATTTAGAATAGGGTAGGGAATTTTTTATTTTGGGGGTCTTTGTTATTTTATTAGGGGGCTTAGAGTAGGTGTAATTAGTTTAAAATTGTTGTAATATTTTTCTTATGTTTGTAAATATTTTTTTATTTTTTGTAACTTAGTTCTTTTTTATTTTTTGTACTTTAGCTAGTTTATTTAATTGTATTTATTTGTAGGAATTGTGTTTAATTAATTTATTGATAGTGTAGTGTTAGGTTAATTGTAGGTAATTGTAGGTAGTTTATTTAATTATTTTATTGATAGGGTAGTGTTAGGTTTAATTATATCTTAGGTTAGGATTTATTTTACAGGTAAATTTGTTATTATTTTAACTAGGTAACTATTAAATAGTTCTTAACTATTTAATAGCTATTGTACCTGGTTAAAATAATTACAAAGTTGCCTGTAAAATAAATATTAATCCTAAAATAGCTAGAATATAATTATAATTAATATTGTAGCTATATTAGGATTTATTTTACAGGTAAGTATTTAGCTTTAAATAGGAATAAGTTATTTAATAAGAGTTAATTTATTTCGTTAGATGTAAATTATATTTAAGTTAGGGGGGTGTTAGTGTTAGGGTTAGACTTAGCTTTAGGGGTTAATACATTTATTAGAATAGCGGTGAGCTGCGGTCGTCAGATTAGGGGTTAATAATTGAAGTTAGGTGTCGGCGATGTTAGGGACGGCAGATTAGGGGGTTAATACTATTTATTATAGGGTTAGTGAGGCGGGTTAGGGGTTAATAACTTTATTATAGTAGCGCTCAGGTCCGCTCGGCAGATTAGGGGTTAATAAGTGTAGGCAGGTGTCGGCGACGTTGAGGGGGGCAGATTAGGGGTTAATAAATATAATATAGGGGTCGGCGGTGTTAGGGGCAGCAGATTAGGGGTACATAGGGATAACGTAGGTGGCGGCGCTTTGCGGTCGGAAGATTAGGGGTTAATTATTTTAAGTAGCTGGCGGCGACGTTGTGGGGGGCAGGTTAGGGGTTAATAAATGTAATACAGGGGTCGGCGGGGTTAGGGGCAGCAGATTAGGGGTACATAAGTATAACGTAGGTGGCGGTCGGCAGATTAGGGGTTAAAAATTTTAATCGAGTGGCGGCGATGTGGGGGGAGCTCGGTTTAGGGGTACATAGGTAGTTGATGGGTGTTAGTGTACTTTAGGGTACAGTAGTTAAGAGCTTTATGAACCGGCGTTAGCCAGAAAGTTCTTAACTCCTGCTATTTTCAGGCGGCTGGAGTTTTGTCGTTAGAGCTCTAACGCTCACTTCAGAAACGACTCTAAATACCGGCGTTAGAAAGATCCCATTGAAAAGATAGGATACGCAAATGGCGTAGGGGGATCTGCGGTATGGAAAAGTCGCGGCTGAAAAGTGAGCGTTAGACCCTTTCCTGACTGACTCCAAATACCAGCGGGCGGCCAAAACCAGCGTTAGGAGCCTCTAACGCTGGTTTTGACGGCTACCGCCGAACTCCAAATCTAGGCCTTTGACTGCCCTATCGAACTCCGTACAGACTCACCCATACCTTATGGATTAATTTATCCACTATCCCAACCAGAATTAAAACATCTCAAAGAATATATAGATGAAAACCTTAGAAAAGGATTAATCCGACCCAGTACCTCACTGGCAGGTGCTGGGATATTCTTCGTAAAAAATAAAGATAACACCCTAAGACCTATAATAGATTACCGAGAACTCAATAAACTAACCATAAAAAATAGATACCCTCTGCCATTAATCCCTGAATTGATAGAACGCCTAAATACAGCTACTATTTACACTAAGATTACAATTTAATCAGAATCAGGGCAGGAGACAAATGGCTTGGTACTCAGTACAGCTTATTTGAGTATACTGTGATGACATTCGGGCTCTGTAATGCCCCTGGCACGTTTCAAAACTTTATAAATTACATTTTCCGGGACTTGCTTGATGTTTACATGATAGTTTTTTTAGATGACATCTTAATCTATTCAGAGAACCTGAAGAATCATATACAGCATGTCATCAATTCTGTTCTCTCTAGGCTAAGGAAACACCATCTATAAGCCAAACCTGAAAAATGTATATTCCATGCAAAAGAAATATAATTTCCCACTGGCATTTAAATGCAGGATGATAAGGTATCAGCAGTCATCTCCTGGCCCACACCAAAGACCAAAAGACAACTCCAAAAATGTCTTAGTTTCTCGAATTTCTACTGAAAATTCATTAAAAATGTATCTCATATAGCTAAACCATTAACACGCCTAACAGGGAAAAACATTCCTTTCCATTGGTCTGCAGAAGTTCAACAAACACAAAAACACTACTATGATTTACGAAGACGTAAACCTCCAGATTATAATGTAGGTGATAAGGTTTGTCTCTCCACCAAGCATTTGAAACTTCGGACATGATCCAGGAAACTTAGTCCCTTATTTGTTGGTCCATATGAGATTATCAGAATCATCAACCAGAATGCAGTTACTTTATGGCTACCCGCTGCACTTCGTGTACATCCAACCTTCCACGTCTCTTTTTTAAAGCCTTATGAGACCCAGAGGAATGATGTCAACCTAACTCCAGCACCTCAGATTATGGATGACCATATTTATGAGGTATCTGACATCCTTATTTCTAGAAAATACAGTGGTGTCCTGCAGTACCTCGTACATTGGAAGGGCTACACTCATAAGGAAGACTCTTGGGAGCCTGCAACTAATTTGTCTGCTGATCGTTTGGTCTCTCTTTTCCATAGACATCACCCAGACCACCCTAAACCATGAACCCCAGAGGTGTTCCTTGAAGGGGGGGTTCTGTCATGTACTCTCCCTTTAATTAGGGGATGGCTTCAATTCACCTCTTCCTTTATAAGAGGAAATGCACACATACCAAATTGATTGGTAATTTATTTGCATATCTCTGTGCAAGTGTGTGCTCCAAGTCTCTGCTGCGCAAAACTCAAGCCCAATTATTAGCTACGTTAAGTCTTGCTTCATTGCAAATCTTATATTTTTTTGCTAACTACCTGTATATTCAGTTTTGTCTCCTTTTTGGATGTAGTTTAAACTTCTGTGAATCAGCAAGTTCTTAGACATAGAGGCCCATTTATCAAGTTCTGAATGGAGCTTGTGGGCCCGTGTTTCTGGCGAGTCTTCAGACTCGCCAGAAACAGCAGTTATGAAGCAGCTTATCTAAGGAGTTTCGTTAGTACAGGGAGTGCAGAATTATTAGGCAAATGAGTATTTTGACCACATCATCCTCTTTATGCATGTTGTCTTACTCCAAGCTGTAAAGGCTCGAAAGCCTACTACCAATTAAGCATATTAGGTGATGTGCATCTCTGTAATGAGAAGGGGTGTGGTCTAATGACCTCAACACCCTATATCAGGTGTGCATAATTATTAGGCAACTTCCTTTCCTTTGGCAAAATGGGTCAAAAGAAGGACTTGACAGGCTCAGAAAAGTCAAAAATAGTGAGATATCTTGCAGAGGGATGTAGCACTCTTAAAATTGCAAAGCTTCTGAAGCGTGATCATCGAACAATCAAGCGTTTCATTCAAAATAGTCAACAGGGTCGCAAGAAGCGTGTGGAAAAACCAAGGCGCAAAATAACTGCCCATGAACTGAGAAAAGTCAAGCGTGCAGCTGCCAAGATGCCACTTGCCACCAGTTTGGCCATATTTCAGAGACATCACTGGAGTGCCCAAAAGCACAAGGTGTGCAATACTCAGAGACATGGCCAAGGTAAGAAAGGCTGAAAGACGACCACCACTGAACAAGACACACAAGCTGAAACGTCAAGACTGGGCCAAGAAATATCTCAAGACTGATTTTTCTAAGGTTTTATGGACTGATGAAATGAGAGTGAGTCTTGATGGGCCAGATGGATGGGCCCGTGGCTGGATTGGTAAAGGGCAGAGAGCTCCAGTCCGACTCAGACGCCAGCAAGGTGGAAGTGGAGTACTGGTTTGGGCTGGTATCATCAAAGATGAGCTTGTGGGGCCTTTTCGGGTTGAGGATGGAGTCAAGCTCAACTCCCAGTCCTACTGCCAGTTTCTGGAAGACACCTTCTTCAAGCAGTGGTACAGGAAGAAGTCTGCATCCTTCAAGAAAAACATGATTTTCATGCAGGACAATGCTCCATCACACGCGTCCAAGTACTCCACAGCGTGGCTGGCAAGAAAGGGTATAAAAGAAGAAAATCTAATGACATGGCCTCCTTGTTCACCTGATCTGAACCCCATTGAGAACCTGTGGTCCATCATCAAATGTGAGATTTACAAGGAGGGAAAACAGAACACCTCTCTGAACAGTGTCTGGGAGGCTGTGGTTGCTGCTGCACGCAATGTTGATGGTGAACAGATCAAAACACTGACAGAATCCATGGATGGCAGGCTTTTGAGTGTCCTTGCAAAGAAAGGTGGCTATATTGGTCACTGATTTATTTTTGTTTTGTTTTTGAATGTCAGAAATGTATATTTGTGAATGTTGAGATGTTATATTGGTTTCACTGGTAAAAATAAATAATTGAAATGGGTATATATTTGTTTTTTGTTAAGTTGCCTAATAATTATGCACAGTAATAGTCACCTGCACACACAGATATCCCCCTAAAATAGCTAAAACTAAAAACAAACTAAAAACTACTTCCAAAAATATTCAGCTTTGATATTAATGAGTTTTTTGGATTCATTGAGAACATGGTTGTTGTTCAATAATAAAATTAATCCTCAAAAATACAACTTGACTAATAATTCTGCACTCCCTGTATAGTGAGGTTCCAAAAAATGAAAAAGGCAAATTTTGCAGAGTTCTAGATATAAAGGATAGATACATATATTACTATATAATGCTAAAAAAACAAAGATTTTTTGTTATTTCTCTTCATGTCAGTGAGTTTGGAACATCAGGCCCCTGCTTTTATTTTAATTCATGTAAAATGATCTCCATGTACCTTGATACTGAAAAAAACGTAGTGATTCATTTTGTCCTTGATGTCATACTAACAGTACTGCCTTTCACCATTACGATGACAACAAAATCCAGATTTCTAAATGTCAATTAACCTTTCATAGCTTTTGCTTCTTTTTAATTATATGAAGGATTTTGGTCACCACCATGAGCATCCAGCAGGGCAGGGAATATGGAGCAAATATTGCTCCTTATATCAAAGCATTAGCACCCACGTATGTCACTCTTTTCATGCAGCCACAGATAGTATTATATTAGGCACATTTTCAATTATTTATGTATTTTTTTTAGTCCCCCCACCCAAGAAACATTTCTGCTAATGTGATATTCCCTAATGTGATAATGCCCTGTGTGATTAGTTACATGTTTGTAGTTTTAACATAGCACATTCAATTTAGATATGTGCTCAATTAAAGGAACAGTAACGTTTCATTCCTGATAGATCAAACAATTTTAAACTATTCAATTTACTTGTATTATACAATTGTCTTTGTGCTCTTGGTGTCAGTTTTTGAAGAATAAACCTAGGAGGGCTCATAGGACCTCAGAAACTTGCACATATCTTTTGCACTATATATCAGAAGTGTTTGCAGCAATGTTTGTAGAAATGTTATACAAAGTTATATATTTCCAACAAGTGAAAATGCTGCTATTTCATATTTATGATAGAATTTTTCTGAGTAAAATATCCCTTTAAGAGAATAAGAGAATAATGTTTAACAATGTTTACTATTGATTTATAAGTTGTGTTTTTATTTATTTATTCTGTAAATTTAGTTATTTTTCTTGTTTTCTACACCATAGATCTGTAATGCTCGTGGGATATTTCTCTATCAGACCAAACTTGGCCAGTAGTCAAGGCGGAAGGATAAGGAAATATCCCAGAACAAAGTGAGTGTAGAAAATGAGGCATGAAGTACTCACAGTAGACACGGCAACAAAAAGGCAATCCAGCAGTATAGCAGTTCAGGGGTAAACCAGGCAGAGTAGTAAGACAGGAAGAGTTCAGCAATATTAAGGCAATATAGCAATTCAAGGGTTAAACAGGCAGAGTAGTCAGACAGGAAGAGTTCAGCAATATTAAGGCAATCCAGCAATTCAAGGGTTAAACAGACAGAGTAGTCAGACAGGCAGAGTTCAGAAATATTAAGGCAATCCAGCAATTCAAGGGTTAAACAGGCAGAGTAGTCAGACAGGCAGAGTTCAGCAATATTAAGGCAATCCAGCAATTCAAAGGTTAAACAGGCAGAGTAGTCAGACAGGCAGAGTTCAGCAATAATAAGGCAATCTGGCAATTCCAGGGTTGAACAGACATAGTAGTCAGACAAGCAGAGTTCAGCAATATTAAGGCAATCCGTCAATTCAAGGGTTAAACAGGCAGAGTAGTCAGACAGGCAGAGTTAAGCAATATTAAGGCAATCCAGCAATACAAGTAATAAAGCACCTAGGAGCACACACAGTAACACCTATACTTGGGCAGTGAATGTAAGTTATGCAGGTACTTACATAGGCGCCAATTCGCACCAAGGAGCTCAAAGGATCCGGCTTCAGAGGGGAAGAGACGTGTGGCAATAACGTCATCACCGCACACTCACAGCAACCGCCATGTCCCTGGCAACAGCCAGGGCGGCGCAAGGGAGCGGTGTGACAAGGTCAATATATCTAAGTTAGTAGATGATCACTGCATCTGGGTATCACCACAGTATAGGACCATTATAAAATGTGTTAATTTGCAGGTGGGAATACTTTGATGTGTTAATGTCCTCTATGTTATGCTGGATTTATCAATCCATGGCAGATGGGGGGCGAATATATTTGCTCCTGTCCTCCCAAGCTCCCCTCTGGCAGGCAGCAATACGCTGCCGGAATTTAACATTGCATGCAAGCGCTCCTTTGTGCTTGCATGCAACCCTGCCCCCTTTCCGCGCACAGCCAATCATGCGCAGACCCAGGGCTGTCAATCTACCCGGTCGGACGAGAACGGGGAGATTGAAATTCTCCACCTAAGAGGTTGAGAACAGGGTAGGGAAGCAGCTTGATAAATCCTGACTGCAGGTTCTCTTGTGTGAACCAGCAGTCAAAGGGAGAAGAAGAGCTTGATAAATGGGGCCCTATGTATTGGAATGTGACTCTTCTCTTTGCCCGACTCATAAGATCAATTGTTCCTCAGATACTTGACTAGGTACATCTACTGCTACCGAAAAAATTGAGACGTTCTGAATTAAGACACAAAGACTTTGTCTTTATTGAAACTCTTGTTTATACAATATTATAACAATTTTGATGTGCATTCTTAACATCATTGTAAAATTATTTAAAATCCAATAAAAATGATTTTCTAAAAAAAAGGGTTAATTTGCATGATTTAGGTCTTAATCAAGGTAGTCAAAATAAAGCTTTTTGCCAGCAATTACCTCTCTTCATATAGCGCCAAATGAAGAACATACACAGGGGTAGATTTATTATAGAGCTGCACATCGATAAATGCCGACAGCACACGCTGTCAGAATTATTATTGCACCAGCAGTTCTTTTGAACTGCTGGTGCAATGCCGCCCACTGCCGCTAGCAGGGGGTGTCAATCAGCCTGATAGTATTCGATCGGCTTGGTTTCTGTCTGTGGCCTCAGAGCAGATGGAGAAGTTATGGAGCAGCGGTCTTTAGAAGGCTCGCATGGAAACAGGGGCATCAAGCTCCATACGGAGCTTGATAAATCGGCCCCCTAGAGTTCAGGGGCAACAATGTACTGCTGGAGAAAACTGGTGATTGGTGGATTCCTGTCATTTGCTTATCACATACCATATGTTCCGCTAAGTCCCCTGCAAAAGAGTTAAACACATAGTTAAAGTCAGATCCAGAGCAGCAATAAACTACTGGGACCTAGATTAACCCCTTCCCACCATTAGGATGGTTTATGCCATACTATCTGCTCCGGGTTTTAGCATCATTAGGATGGCATATAATGTCCTATGGGTTTCTGTGTCCTGCTCCCCCTCCATTGCCTCCTGAGTGATGGAGCCATTTGGGGGACGTGTCTTGCACCTCAAGCAGTCCCCCAGGATCCAATCAGTTCTCAAGAATAGTATCAATCTGCCCTTGCAACAATGTAAAAGCCAATGAGTGGGATCACTGCAATCTGAGGGAGAGAGAAAGGCAGATCGTGTCCCACAGTGTATGTGCTTCATAAAAATATATATATATATAGAACAGCACACAAGGAAGCACTCACTGGGTCTTTATGCATAATACATTTAATCAAATAAGTGACGTTTCGAGGCTGTCAACCCCGTCTTCAGACTACATAATATAAAAACAGGCACATACCTTACTTCTCTTATACCCTCCACCAAACACCCGCGCCGCAAACCGGAAACTCCCCAGCGTTCTTGCTGACCAGTGCCTACATCCATATCTACTTTAAAAAAAAAAAAAAAAACCTGGTATAAAAAAGTAGCCTTTTGTTAAAAATTATATCTGATATTTTGTTTAACCAGATCCCACATCCCGCCTAAACAGCTTTCAACTAAGAATACCAAGAGAAGAAAGCAAAATTGGTGATACAAGTAAATTGGAAAGTTGTTTAAAATTACATGCCCTATTTAAATCATGAAAGATTTTTTTTTACTTGACTGTTTACTTGGCTATCTTTAGACCGCTGCCTCATAACTTCTGTTTCTGGCGAGCCTGAATATGGGTGCATTATAACAGTAAAACATGTAAGGATGATGATCCAAATAGCAAAAGGGCAGTATTTGTGTGAAATACACAAAAAATATATATTACCACTAAATTTGGCCAGGTGTTGTAACTAAGTGGCTACAAAAAAGACTGGACATACCCCTTTTGAAATACCATGGGTTGTCTATTTTTGCAAATGGTATGCCATGATGCCTAATTTCCATGTAAATGGGCAGGCCCCATATTTGGCATTGTATCTTCCTAAAACCCCAGCACCTTAAAGGGTCACAATATTGGTTGCTCTGAGTGAAGCATTGATAATATGCCTTTTATCTGTGTCTAAGAGGATCATTCATCTACCTCATCCTGATACCTAAGAGATAGACATCAAGCTGATTTGAATGGTTCCACAATATTGGGACATCACTCTTAATAACCGATCTGGAATGTTGAGGCCTAAGATAGGCTCCACAGTGAGAGGCTCTCAACACCCCCCCACCCCCACCCCCGTATCTTGTAAGCCAGGTATGCAGTGTAATATCACTGAAAAGACACTACTATCAAAGCGCCATGCAAACAATGGAGAACACGCAGATTATTGCCATACTGAGCTTGATCCTAGAGACTTATTGGATCCAGCTATGTGACGACATAGAGAGGGCATTCCGATCTGACTTCGATAGCCACATGAAAACAGAGGAGCATCCGCAAACAGTAAACCCACCGAGCTATCGTCAGGAGACTTACCTAGAAAGGGAGAAGAGCACGGCACATGCTGGTGGTAGCGTGGAGATCTGAGTTGCTTCTGACCAATGCAGGGCGATGGAACAGCCAGGAGTTGACATTGCTACTGCAGAGGCCGCATCATGTGCTCCTGATGCTGCGTCAGCGCGGCAACGATCCTCGCATGGACAGGCCCATGTCACAGCGCTCCTGCCGCAATTGTGGAGAGAGCCAGACCACAGCTACTGCTGCACTGAAATGAAGTATATAGGAGAGGTCACACTGGACTCACTTGGAGGAGTCCGATATGGGAAAGCGTCATGCACGTTATTAGAGGACGCTATCTTAGAAACTCAGGACCCACCAGGGTACTTTGATAGTAGTCAACAGTGCCTAAAGCTAAGTAAATTAAACAATGTTTTCAAATTATGGAACTTATCTGGGAACTTTCTAAAGCTACAAGGCCCTACCTGTATCACGACACTGGATATAAGGCTCCAGTCTCCTAGGTCCGAAGTGGGCTAGCACCTCAATTCAGAGTTAAGGCTTGGTAAGCTCAGTATAGCCTTGAGGATTACTACAACTCCCCCATTTACCACCTTTATTGTTCTGAGCCTGCCAATACTTATCTACAGCTATGCCTCTGACCCCTCTATAATATGATGATCTCAAGATCAGAGAACTGAGGACTATATGAAAATATCCTTGCTCTATCCGGAACTTCTGTGAAATACACACTATTGTTTATAATTAGCTTCTGTGGTTCAGTGCAATTGTGTATTCCTTTCCAGGGTTAATCACCAACCGCTCTGCACATATAACTGTACAGGCCAAGATATGAGACTTTATATACCTAGATAACCCTTGAGTTATTAATATCACTGCTTATGCACACATATACATTTCAAGAGTATGTAACATATTTATTTATAGGTATGTGCATCTAACTGTCTTCATTTTAGTAGAGGCTTATAATATCTCCACAAGAGAGCATCATGCTGATCTTTCTAGCAAATTGCAGGGGTGTTAACTGAGCTCTTATATATTGACAACCCAGGAGTTGCCCCTAAGTCTAATATCTAGGCAAGATTACTATAACCATCATCACCTGGTTCACATATAATGCTCTATACTTGAAGTCATAGACAAGCTTGTTTCTCCACTAAAGAATAACCCCCCTCCTGTGCCATTCTAAAAAAAAATTCTGGTATTGCTGCATCGTTAGCGGCCAAAACGAGGTGACGCACTGCACTTGGAATTAATTCTAGAGATATGGCATGCTTATTCTATTTTTGTGCTACTTTGCAATAAGTGGAGAAATACCCAGACTAAAGAGTAACAGCATAATATATATTCAAAGCTCCATATCATTAGCTATGTTACTTATTAATTATACGCATTTATTCTAGTCGACTTACTAGTCATTCGGCCTGCTGTAAATATTTATGTTTTGGTTGGCTTGATTTGTTTTCTTTGAAGCCCCACATAATGATATTGGACTCAATAATAACCAGCCTCCCCCTGACATACCTCACTTGACCCATTGCTCTCCCTTGTATGCAGGTACAGCTTGACAAACCCTTCTACACAAAGTACTTATTAACCCCATATTTCTAGTCTTCCAAGAGTTGTTACAAGTATTCTGTACACATTATAATTGGCTCCCACTTTTATACTTTAAGATCACAATGTTTGTTTTTTTTCTTTGTTGTTTATGGTCATCTACTCTTTAAACAATCCCAGGATCCTTATTTATATGCGGTTCTCCACTCTTCAAAATTGATAACTCTATAAGGCCCAAAAGAGGCCTTGAGCTATTTAATCTATATAACTCCATATGCATGTTATAACCATAGATTGAAGTCCAAAAGTGACTTCCTTTAGAGATGGGAGATTTACTAATGTACATGTTTACAAATGTTATAAATGAGGTTACATTACAGATTATTATTTGCTCTTTGTTTTATAGTTTTGCACACTATGTTATAGTCAAATATTGTGGTCTCATCATTTGTCAAGGTTATACTAGAGACATATATATGTGTATATAAGACAGTCATGGCATTGATTTTATCCCACATGGGATTTGTTTTTTGGAGGCAAATAATTCTTGTACCTGTGTTTGTTTTTGTTTTGTTTTTTAAAACTTCAATAAAAATATAAATTGTAAAAAAAAACAGAAAACCTTTATGTGGGGGGTATCTTTGTACTCATGAGACATCACTAAACACAAATATAGGTGTATTATAGCAGTAAAACATATATGGATGATGACTTGAGTAGTAAAACAGCCAAAGTGCAGTGTTTGTGTGAAAAACTGGGTTGTCTACTTTTGCAAATGGTATGTCATGAAGGGTTAATTTTCCTTCCTCGGCTGCCATTATGTCTCAAAGGCAACATAGACCCAGAAAATCAATGTGCCAAATTTCTATGTATGAAGACTGAAATGGGCAGGCCCCATATTTGGCCCTGTAACTTCCGTAAAATCCATAAAACCTGTACATGGAGGATACTGTTGTACTTGTACTACATCACTAAACACAAATATGGGTGTTTTATAGCAGTAAAACACATAATAATGATGATAGAAACAGCCAAAGTACAGTATCTGTGTGAAAAAAGCATGCAAAAAATATGACCACTAAGTTTCGCCAGGTGTTGTGACTAAGTGGCTCCAAAAAAAGACTAGACATAGCCCTTTTGGCATACCCTGGGTTGTCTAATTTTGCAAATGGTATGCCATAAAGGCATAATTTTGACTACGGGACTGCCATAATGTCCCAAAAGCAACCCAGAAAATCAATGTGCCAAATTTCAATGTAAATGGTCAGGCCGCATGTTTGGCCCTGTAACTTTCTGAAATCCCATAAAACCTGTAAATTGGGGGTATTGTTGTATTCATGGGACATTGGTGAACACAAATATGGGTGTTTTACTGCAGTAATGCAGTAATGAAATTACTTGGAAAACATAACATTTCTTAATTTCTTACACGTAAAAGAAAATTCATATAAAATTATTGTTTAGAAAACAAATATTTGATGTTAAAATAAAGCCCTATTTGTCCTCTAAAAAAGAATATAAAATAAGTGTGGGTGCCCTTAATGTGAAAGAGGTAAATTATGGTTGAACAGTCATAGGTTTGTTTACATTCAGAACTTAAACAATAGGATTTAAGCAGCTCTCATTCTATTGGCTGATTCGAATCAGCCAATAGAATGAGAGCTGTTTAACTCCTATTGGCTGATTTGAATAGCCAATAGGATTTTAGCAGCTCTAATTCCTATTGGCTGATTCAAATTTTTCAGCACATAGAAATACAATGGACGCCATCTTGAAACGGCTCCCTTGCATTGAAGATTCAGTGTACGGCGGCGACTGTATGAATGCCAAATGTATTTTGGATGGATCCGCTCCGCGCTGCTGGGATCAAGATAGAAGATGCCGCCTGGATGAAGATTGAAGAGGCCGCCTGGATGAAGACTTCTCGCCGCTTGGATGAGGATTTTGCCACCAGGATGAAGATTGAAGAGGCCGTCTGAAGACTTCTCGCCGCCTGGATGAGGACTTCACCGCAGAGATGAAGATCGTTCAAGCGGGACTTCAAAAACTGGATCATCGAGGGTTAGTGTTAGGCTTTTTTAAAGGGTTTTTTTGGATGGGTTTTTATTTTAGATTGCGATTTGGGCAGCAAAAGAGCTAAATGCCCTTTTAAGGGCAATGCTCATACAAATGTCCTTTTCAGGGCAATGGGTAGCTTAGGTTTTTTAGATAGTTTTTTTTATTTTGTGGGTTTGGGGGGTGGGGGTTTGTAACGTTAGTGTGTCTATGTATTTTTATTTTTCAGATAAAGAGCTGATATCTTTAGGGTAATGCCCTACAAAAGGCCTTTTTAAGGGCCATTGGTAGTTTATTTTAGATTAGTTTTTTTATTTTGGGGTGTTTTTTTTTAATGGTTATTAGAATAGGAATAATTTTTATTGTTTTTGATAATTTATTTGTTATTTTGTGTAATGTATTTTTTTTTTTCGTTTTGGGGTGGGTTTTTATTTTTGGATTAGGGCTTGGGCAAGAGCTGAATGCCCTTTTAAGAGCAATGCCCATACAAATGCCCTTTTCAGGGCAATGGGTAGATTAGGTTTTACTTTATTTATATTTTGTGGGTTTGGGTTTGTATACTGTTAGGGGGTGTTAACTTTAGGGCAATGCCCTACAAAAGGCCCTTTTAAGGGCCCCCAAAAGGCCCCTTTAATGGCCTTTGGTAGTTTGGGGATGGGGGTTTGTATACTATTAGGGGGGTGTTTTTTGTAGCAAAAGAGCTGTTAACTTTAGGCCCTACAAAAGGCATTTGATTTTAGTGTTTTTTTATTTTTTGTAATTTTAGGTTATAGTGTAAGGTAGCTTAGACTTTATTACACAGGTAATTTTGTATTTATTTTAACTACCTAGTTAAAATAAATACAAACTTACCTGTGAAATAAAAATAAAACCTAAACTAGCTACAATATAATTATTAGTTATATTGTAGCTAGCTTAGGTTTTATTTCACAGGTATTTAGTTTTAAATAGTAATTATTAATTATTAATTGTAAGTTTAATTTAGCTCTATTGTAATTATGTTAAAGTTAGGGGGTGTTAGGGTTAGGTTTAGGGGTAGGTGTAGGGGTTAATAGTTTTATTTAGATTATTGCAATGTGGGGGGTTGTTGGTTTAGGGGTTAATAGATTTATTTAGTGGTAGTGATGTGGGAGGCCAGAGGTTTTGGGGTTAATAGCTTTATTTAGTTGTGGCGTTGTCGGGGAGCGGCGGAATAGGGGTTAATAGATTTATTATAGTGTGGAGGATGTTGGGGTGCGGGGGAATAAGGGTTAATAACTTTAGTATAGTGGCGGCAATGTTGGGGGTGGCAGATTAGGGGTTAATAGTTTTATTTAGGTGGTGGCGATATCGGGGCAGCAGATTAGGGGTTCATAACATTATGTAGGTGCCGGCAATCTCAGTGGGGGGCAGATTAGGGGTGTTTAGACTAAAGGTTTATGTTAGGGTGTTAGGTATAAACGTTAGTTTTTTTTCCCCATAGACATCAATGGGGCCGCGATCACAGTTTTTTTCTGACCCGCTCTACCCATTGATGTCTATGGAGAAAGCGTGCACGAGCACGTCAAAATAGCGCTTGTCTTTGGTGCGGTATGGAGCTTAAAAGTACCATATCGCACACGCACAAGCCAGGTTTTTAAAAACTTGTAATGGCTGCGCTATAGGCGGTTAAATAACTTTTGCTGTGTTCGTTAATTTCCCTATAGCCGCGCATAACTCGTAATCTAGCTGTATGTTTTTCTTTAATGGACACTAAGAAAACAAAGTAAAGATAGAAGATGTTGCTTTCATTAAGCACACTTTTTAGATTTTTGTTTAAAACCAAGTTGAGGATGTTCTCTAATCTCTAGACATGTGCACAGGCAAAAAAGTTGATTCAGCTGAATCTTCCAAAACAAATATTCAGAAAAATTATTTTTTCAAATATTCGGCTGTAGTGCTATTCAGTATTCAGTTTTAAATTAAACGAATACTGAGTATTTGTGAAACATTTACATGCTTTTTCATTAAATGAATTTTCTTTAATGATTCAGATAAAGGAGACGATTTATCATTGTCTGTCTGACATAATACGCTGCAGTGTATCATGTCTGATAGATATCGCTGAACTGCTTGTGCAATGCTGCCCCCTGCAGATTTGCGGCCAATCGCGGCCGCTAGCAGGGTGTGTCAATCAGACCAATCATATAGGATCGGGCGGATTGAAAACCGCAGCCTCAGAGGCAGCAGACCAGTTATGGAGCAGCGGTCTTAAGGCTCGCATGGAAACAGGGGCATCAAGCTCCATTCGGAGCTTGATAGTTCCGCCCCAAAGCATTTAATTTAAAACAAGTTTCCAATGTACTTCTATTATCACATTTTCTTTGTTTTCTTTTTATCCTTTGTTAAAAAATTAAGGAGGGTAAAGTTTTGCAACAATATTATACATTAGCAAGAGCATTAGATGGAAGCTCTATTTCCTGTTGTGTAGTGTTCCAGACGTGCACGCTACCTAGCTAGATATCTTTTCCAAAAAGAATAAAAAGTGAACGAAGCAAATTCGATAATGCAAGTAAATTGGAAACTTTTTTTAAATTGCATGCTCTGTCTGAATCATGAAAGAAAACTGTTGGGCTTAATGTCCCTTTAACAAATATATTTTGAACAACCCCATGAGCAAATGTTGAATGAAATGAAACAAAATCATTTATTAAGCAAATCATCCTAAACTATTTTTTTACGTGCACGTGGCTACTGTTTAACACTTTAAAAGATGATGTTTAGCTTTGGAATTTTGTTTTTTTTAATTCAAGTGCATACTTCCTTTACATACCTTGACATACAAACGCCATCACATGCTACATATTGTGCAGACACATATACAATGTTTTTTTCTTTTCTTAATCAACTTAGACCACTTTTGGTTCCATTTTTGGTTGCGATTACATATACAGCGCAGGTGAAGCGTGAGAACCCGCACCGCCCGTAATTTCACCTCGCACATCGGGGGAAATTACATATACTGCGCCGTTCGATGCTAAACTGGCGTAAGTAGGACAAACTGACGATCTTCTGAAATGTGCGCAAATACACATTTTAGTCGTCGCAAGTAACTTATGCCATAAATGTAAATAAAGAGTAGTTTTTTTATGTTTTTTTTATTTATGAATTTTTAATGAGTTTTAAATGACAATAAGAAGCATAAAACAATTCAAACAATTGAAACAAAGAGAAATGAAGACTGTTTTGCAATAAATGAGGTATTAAAATCTGTTCAGACTTCCAGTGTCCATTAATCCTACTAAACAGTAGCTCAGAATTTAGGCTTCAATTTAAAAGAAAAGGGAAAGTAAATGAAAGAAAGAAACAGAATAAGGTAAGAGGGGTGGGGAGGGAGGGTAAGGGAAGGGTTCCTCATCCTCTTTTTATTCGTATTTGTCTACCTCTGTCGTGGTGATCGATTCCCAGTAAAATTTAACATTTTGTATTATGTCTATTCTATTCGTGTTAAAGTACGCGTTTTCTTCTAACATAATCAGTTTGTGAGTTCGCAATTTCCATTCCGCTACCGTGGGGATTACTGCTGACTTCCATCTCCTAGCTATGAGGGATTTTGCTCCATTAAGGCAGATTTGGAAAAGAAGCAATCTAATTTTACATCTACACTTAGGCCTATCGTTGAATAGCACAGAGAATGGGTTAAGTTTGAAAGTAGGTTCCAATAATCTACCTAAAGTTCTCTCAATCGATGCCCAGAAGCTCGACAGATTTGGGCATGACCACCAAATATGCGAAAGAGTTTCAAACTCCCCAAGGCAGGACGCGGAACCATAAATCAGCTGCAATCTCACAGGTGTAAGGTACCACCTTGACAAAATTTTGTAATTCATTTCCAAAATTTGTGTGGATGTTGATGATTTGTATGTGAGTTCAAAAAAATGTTCCCACTTGTCCGTGTGTATCTCCTCTGACAACTCCCTATGCCAACCTCTGGTATAACTAGGTAATGCTCTATATAGCTGGTCATCAGTTAACTTTCTAGCTATGGATAATGAACCTCTCAAAGTTGTGCCTTGCCTGCAAAGGCTCTCAAATCGCGTCAAGGGCCTACGCAGTGAGTCCCTATGGGGGGAGAATTGCAAAAGATTCTGAAGCTGGCGATATTTTAGCCAATTGGTGTATACTCCATCTAGAATGTCTGCTAAGTCATGTATTGGTTTCATCTTCCCGTGTTGCAGTAATTCAATCAGAGGAGAGGAGAGGCCCAGATCTGTAAAGTTTGTGCTACTAGTGGCTGTATATACATTCGCTAACAATTCTGCGTTTTGGTAAATCGGGGACATGGGGGAGAAAGGGGTGGAGATTCCAGAAGTGCGTTTGATAATGCTATCCCAGGTTGAAAAAATGTGCCTATAGAGGGGGGAAGTTTTGGTTCGAATAGATTTGCACCTGGGTGGGAGCCAGCACATGGGGCCCAGATCAGGAGATCGGAGGATATGGGAGTCTAAAGGTATCCAAGCTTTGTCCTCCTTCCCCGTGTGCCAATCTAGAACGCGTTGAAGTACATTAGCTTGGTAGAACCTCAAGATGTGAGGCATGCCTAGACCGCCATTTTGTCTGGATCTATATAGAGTGTTCCTAGCCACTCTGGGTGTTTGTCTATTCCACACAAACCTATTTAAGGTTGTTTGTATTTGGGTCAGAAAAGAGTTTGGCAAATTAATTGGTACTGTTTGTAACATATAGAGAATACGTGGCAGAATAGTCATCTTTACTATCTGGATTATTCCGCACCAAGAGAAGGGTTTCTGTTGCCAAGTCTGGCAGTCTTTTTGAATGCTCTTAAGTAATGGGATACAATTAGATTGGAAAAGAGAGTTACATTTTGGGGTTAAATTGATCCCTAAGTATTTGATGTGCTGTTTCTGTACCTGGTACAGACAAACCTTGGAGAGTTCTGTGAATTTTTGGGGATTCATACTGACATTTAGAATATTCGATTTCTGACTATTAATGTGGAAGTGGGATAATTTACCAAAGTACTGAAACTCCTGTAGAAGAGAAGGTAATGATCTGAGGGGGTCAGTCAGTGTCAGGAGGATGTCGTCCGCGTACAGACTAACTTTGTAATCATTGGACCCTATAATAATCCCCTTGATTTCCTGGTTTCGTCTAATATGTCCCGCTAAGGGCTCCATAGCCATGACAAACAGCGGACACCCCTGTCTGGTACCGTTCTTAATAGAAAAATAATCCAAAACAACCCCGTTAACCTTTATTCCTGCTGTGGGTTCCCCATATAACCTAAATATTCTCTTTATCATAAGGTCCCCTACCCCGAATCCCTTCAGTGCAGACTTAAGATATGACCAATTAATACGGTCGAAGGCTTTCTCCACGTCGGTAGAGACCAGGACAACCTCTAGCCCTGTACTGTGCACGTGATCTATCAAGTGAAGAGTCCTGATTGTGTTGTCCCTGGTCTCCCGACACGGAATGAAGCTAGCCTGGTCTACATGAATAAGCTGCGGCAAAAAATTATTCAATCTGTTCGCCAGTATCTTGGCGTAGATTTTTGCATCTGTATTTATAAGGGAAATGGGGCGGTAGCTTCCAGGATCCGTCGGGGTCTTACCTAATTTATGGATAAGGGTAATATGAGCTGACAGCATTTCTCGAGAGAAAGAGCCTCCATCTTTGTCTACGTCTTGAAAGGCTTTTACTAAATGTGGTGCAATGAGCTGTTTAAAATTCTTATAGTATTGGTTTGAGAACCCATCCGGGCCTGGACTTTTTTGCAACGGTAGAGACTCTATCACCCCTAGGACTTCTGATATTTCTATTGGTGCGTCTAGGAGTTCTGAGTCTATTTTCGAAAGGGTGGGAAGGTTAGCGTTATTGACATACGCCTCCATCATCTGAATATCTTGTGGGGTATCAACTGGTGAGAGGTTGTATAAAGAGTGGTAATAGTTCCTAAATGTGGCAGCTATTCCCCTGCTATCTGTAATGTTGTTGTCGTCAGGGCTGGATAAGCAATGTATAAATGAGTTGTGTTCTTTGTCTCAAGGCCCTAGCCAGTAATTTGCCTGATCTATTGCCTTCTGTAAAATACTTTTTTTTTAAGAAAAAAGCTTTCTTCATTGCCTCCTTATTCAGGTATGAATTTAACTCAGATCTAGCTTTAGCCAAATCTTCGATTATGACTATATCCTGCGGGGAGCTAACATGCTTGTTATCAATCTCTTTTAGTTTATTTAAGAGATTGTTATACTCCTGTCATCTAGACTTTGTTAAAAACGCCTTGTGTTTTAAAAACTCTCCTCTAATAACTGCTTTATGGGCCTCCCAGACTACTTTTGGGCTAATAGTATCGCTTTGATTGAGAGAAAAATATTCTGAGAGCGCCTTCGAAATTTTTTTAGTGATAAGAGGATTTTTAAGCAAAGTTTCGTCTAGCCTCCAACAGTATTGAGTTAAAGGAGCCGAAGGCCAGTATATTTCTAAGTTTAGCATAGAGTGATCAGACCAAGATGTTGGGGAGATAAATGATGAGTCTGCTAGGTGTAAACTGAGTTGATTCAGAAAAAAATAGTTGAGTCTTGATGAGGTTTTTTGTCGGTAGGAGTAAAATGTGTATTCCTTACTATGTGGGTGGATGTGTCTCCATACATCTATAAGAGAGTGCCGCTTCAGATTAGAGTTTATGCTTTAAAGCGCTAATAAGGGAACACTGTTACGGTCGTGTGAGCAGTCAAATTTAGGTGACAAGGCTACATTGAGATCTCCTGCCAGAAGAGCGACTCCTCTGGAGAGTGGTGCTAATGTCTCAAGAGACTTCTTTATAAATTTAGCCTGGCCCCTATTGGGCACATACAAATTTACCAGTGTGACGTGCTGATTGTATAGTGTGCCTACTAGGATTAGCATCCTGCCTTCGCCATCAGAGTGCTGGGATATTAGTTGAAAGGGAAGCCTCCTATGAAGCAGTATTCCCACCCCATTTTTCTTTTCGGAGTTATGACTAAAATAACCTGAAGGATATTGTCTGGATGAGCAACTGGGAGCCTGTTTTTGGTCAAAGTGTGTCTCCTGTAAAAACACAATATCTCCTTTATGTTTATGGAACCAATTAAGGGCTATGGAGCGTTTAGTGGGCGAATTAAGTCCCTTAACGTTTTGGGACAGTATCTTGAGTTTAGGGTGGATCATTATATACTTTTTTCAAAGATTTGGCTACGCTATGTATGCGTGTGTATAAACTCACTTTTTTGTGCCGATTAATGGAGAACCCCCCTATTCTAATATACTTCATTATTAACTCACGGTTTGCGAACTTCTCATGCAGGACCCATTCAGGACACCGGCCTAGGGATAAAGGAAGTTGAGTGGATTGGGGAAGAGGGAAAGCACATATCTGTTGGTGTGGGGAAAGGGGGAAAAAGAAAGCAGAAGTTAGAAAAAGAAAATAAACATAACATAGCAATAATGGTACTTTTCATATTTGACAACAATAATAATGCTGTACTATGGTACAATAGATAGCAATTTATAGGGTGTGCTAATAGCTCTATTCGTAAGAGCCATATACAGGACTAAAGGCATTAATATTCATTTCTATATCACGGGTAAGCTATTTGTAAGATATTGTTAGGTGAGTTAAAAAATAAAAGAGAACTATAAATTCTACTTGTCACATTTCAACAAGGCAGTTAGCTGACCTATATAACTTTCACTATTAAGTTAATTGAAAAAACCAAAACATTTATAAACCAAAGAACCTTTATAAGCATATTCATAGTTGAATTAGCAATCTAGATCATATTGAGAAGAAAAAAAAAAGGTCCATCCCCCGACCTTCTGCCGGCGGGGTGTGTCGTGTCTAGACTGTTAGAAAGTGCAACATTAAACTAGAAAACAGGGTCAGCACTCATATAAGGCCGAACTAACTGACTTAGAATTTAAACCAATGTCCCCTATAACCTAGGGCTACTTCTATCCTGGTCGGACAAGCTCTTTTCAGGTTTGAGCGGCATCCAGCACCAACTAACGACTAATTCCCTTACTAACTGTTATTTTCAAGCTGTCAAGTGGTTGGTTGGGAAAGAGTGGATTCTCTCAGAGTATCTGATCCCAATCTGTTCCTCTTTCTACCAATTTTAGTCCAGTGTTGCCTAGGGGCCTTGGGTAGTGTTGTGTCTTGATGTGAGGACCCCCTCATATCTTCCTGAAGCTGTGGAAGCGATGGAGGAGGGATATTTAGATCTTTGCAGAATACTTCCAGGTTGTCATAATTTCTATATATGAAGGTTTGGGTCCCTCTGGTGACTCGCAAGCTGAAGGGGAATCCCCATCTATACTGAATCTTTAGTGATTGCAAGTGCTGGGTTAGAAATCTCACCACCCTTCGCTTTGCAAGCGTAAGTGGACTAAGGTCCGCGTAAATCTGGAGTTGCTGCCCTTCAAAATCGTGGTTTTGGGACTTCCTAGCTGCTGCTAGTATTTTCTCTTTGTCCTTATATAGCTGGAACTTTAGGATTACATCCCTCGGCAGGTCTGTATCTCTGGGAAGCGGCCGCAGCGCTCTATGCGCTCTGTCCAGCTGCAGGTGTTCTGCTTGGTCTGTCCCTAGAAGTGAGGAAAACATTTTCTGCAAGTATTTGTCGAGGTTTTGCTGCTGAATGTTCTTGGGAATCCCTCTGATCCTCAGGTTTTGCCTTCTTCCTCTATTATCAAGATCCTCTATATGTGTTTGTAGGCTGTCAGTAGTGGAGTGCTGCTGAGTCAATTTTCTAGACATCAGTTCAAACTCTGTGTTCATATGCTCGGACCCTTCTTCAAGGTATTCCACTCTGCTACCCAGCTCATTAATGTCCTTCCGCACTTCTTTGAGCCCATCTTTTATTAATTGCCCGACATTAGCAATAAGTGCAGCAAAGTCCTCTTTGGTGGGTAGAGAATTAAGATCTGCCTTAGTCAGGGGTCTGAGGGGCTCAGTACACGTGGAGGAGTGTATAGAGTCCTCAGAGTCACTGGTATCGTTTTGTGTACTCGCCTGTGTGGAGGCTGTGGTGTCCACTGGCTTAAAAAATTCTTTCATAGCCATTTTTGTATCTTGATTACTTTTAACTGCTTTAAGTCCCTTAGGTGTCTTAGAAGGCTTCTTGACAGACATCTTGCACCTCTTGGTATTGTAAAAGTATAATATGATACCCCACTTCAATAACTATAATGTCTTGGAGCCAGATGTATATTAATATGTTGCAGAATATTGAATATTTAAAAGTCAGATACTGCAGTACAGGTCCTTTAATTAAACCCTATGTCTTTTTTCAGTGCTTTAAGAAGCGATTTGTTAAGGGTTGGTGCTGTGTATAACTTGCCGTTTTTATGCTGTGTTTACAACAAAACCTCTCATGAAGCTGTGTGCTGCCTGTGTGTGAATCTCTGTACTGAGCTGTTCATTCTGCAAGCCAAAGGGCTCTGTCATCATCGTGACACAGGATGGGGCATTTAAAGGCACTTAACAAGGTCAGCATGTAGTGCACAAGGTTTAAGGTACTGTACCGGTCAGTGGTTCCGGCGTTCTCCTCACTCAGATTTAGCCCCGCTGGGTTCTGGTCTCTGCACTAGGCCTCAGTGACGCATCTGCTGCCTTTTCTGATATTGCAGCAATTAGGCAGGCCGTTTCTCCTTTTATGTCCCCAGTCGGCCGTTCAATACTGTTAGCGGTGCCTGATGCTTATGTCTCACCACTCTTGACCCGATATAGGCTTTGTCTGATTGCCTTTGAGTCCTGTCAGCTACGGAGCTCACAGCTTCACATCCGCCATGATGGGCTGCCAGCTCCGCCCCTCATAAAGAGTAGTTTTATGCAAATTAGGCTAACACTTGTAAAAATTGACAGATTTCAAATAAAAATGTGACACATAATTACACTATACAAAATTCATATATAAACCCATGCGCAGCCGCCATTTTCTTAAGTGTGTTTGGATTGTTCGTTGAGCTACAACACACTACACTGGAGTGGAAGATTAGTCAGAGTAGAGAGAGAGGTGCAAACAGAGGAGTTAGTTAGGTTGCATTGTTGTTTGATTAAGCTTGTACACTTACACTTATTTTTACATATTGCACACATACGCCTAGATTTAGAGTTCTGCGGCCAAAGGGGTGCGTTAGCTACGCGTGTATTTTTTCCCCCGCACCTTTTAAATACCGCTGGTATTTAGAATTCTCTGAAGGGCTGCGTTAGGCTCCAAAAAGGGAGCGTAGAGCATAATTTACTGCCACTTCAACTCTAAATACCAGTGGTGCTTACGGACGCGGCCAGCTTCAAAAATGTGCTTGTGCACGATTCCCCCATAGGAAACAATGGGGCAGTTTGAGCTGAAAAAAAACCTGCAAAAAAGCAGCGTTCAGCTCCTAACGCAGCCCCATTGTTTCCTATGGGGAAACACTTCCTAAGTCTGCACCTAACACCCTAACATGAACCCCGAGTCTAAACACCCTTAACCTTACACTTATTAACAGCTAATCTGCCGCCCCCCGCTATCGCTGACCCCTGCATATTATTATTAACCCCTAATCTGCCGCTCCGTACACCGCCGCCACCTACATTATCCCTATGTACCCCTAATCTGCTGCCCCTAACACCGCCGACCCCTATATTATATTTATTAACCCCTAATCTGCCCCCCCCAACGTCGCCGCCACCTACCTACAATTATTAACCCCTAATCTGCCGACCGGACCTCACCGCTACTCTAATAAATGTATTAACCCCTAAAGCTAAGTCTAACCCTAACACTAACACCCCCCTAAGTTAAATATAATTTAAATCTAACAAAATAAAATAAATCTTATTAAATAAATTATTCCTATTTAAAGCTAAATACTTACCTGTAAAATAAACCCTAATATAGCTACAATATAAATAATAATTATATTGTAGCTATTTTAGGATTAATATTTATTTTACATGCAACTTTGTATTTATTTTAACAAGGTACAATAGCTATTAAATAGTTAATAACTATTTAATAGTTACCTAGTTAAAATAATTACAAAATTACCTGTAAAATAAATCCTAACCTAAGTTACAATTAAACCTAACACTACACTATCAATAAATAAATTTAATAAACTATCTACAATTATCTACAATTATATCAACTTAACTAAATTACACAAAAAACACCACTAAATTACAAAAAAAACACCACTAAATTACAAAAAATAAAAAAAGATTACAAGAATTTTAAACTAATTACACCTACTCTAAGCCCTCTAAAAAATAACAAAGCCCCCCAAAATAAAGAAATGCCCTACCCTATTCTAAAATAAAAATTGTAAAGCTCTTTTACCTTACCAGCCCTTAAAAGGGCCTTTTGCGGGGCATGCCCCAAAGAAAACAGCTCTTTTGCATTTAAATAAACATACAATACGCCCCCCAACATTACAACCCACCACCCACATACCCCTAATCTAACCCAAACCCCCCTTAAATAAACCTAACACTAAGCCCCTGAAGATCTCCCTACCTTGTCTTCACCACGCCGGGTATCACCGATCCGTCCAGAAGAGGGTCCGTAGTCTTCATCCTATCCGGCAAGAAGAGCTCCTCCAGAGGGTCCAAAGTCTTCATCCTATCCGGGCAGAAGAGGACATCCGGACCGGCAGACATCTTCATCCAGGCGGCATCTTCTATCTTCTTCCATCTGGCGCGGAGCGGGACCATCTTCAAGCAAACGACGCGTAGCCATCCTTCTTCACCGACGGACTAACTACGAATGAAGGTTCCTTTAAGGGACGTCATCCAAGATGGCGTCCCTCGAATTCCGATTGGCTGGTAGGATTCTATCAGCGAATCGGAATTAAGGTAGGAAAAATCTGATTGGCTGATTGAATCAGCCAATCAGATTCAAGTTCAATCGGATTGGCTGATCCAATCAGCCAATCAGATTGAGCTCACATTCTATTGGCTGTTCCGATCAGCCAATAGAATGCGAGCTCAATCTGATTGGCTGATCCAATCAGCCAATCGGATTGAACTTGAATCTGATTAGCTGATTCAATCAGCCAATCAGATTTTTCCTACCTTAATTCCGATTGGCTTATAGAATCCTATCAGCCAATCGGAATTCGAGGGACACCATCTTGGATGACGTCCCTTAAAGGAACCTTCTGTCAGCCGTATTTGGTCAGTTCAGGATTTAACCCAACTGCTAGCGTGGATATTAAAACACACGCTAGCACACTGAGAAATATCCAGGACGTGACCCACTCAGGAAACAAAATAAGCAGGGTATCAGAATTTCCCAAAAGAATATTAATTCAAAATATCTTCTTGAGGATAGAATTATTTTACAGGAGATAGCGTTCCTTTCTCAGGAAAATAGAAACAAACAAAGCTTATGTCCCTTTAAGCAGGTTGATAGTGGATAAATGAATATGCTTCTTTCTTGCAGGTTTGCAACAAACTAAGAATGTCCCTTTAAGCAGGTTTATAGCAAACAAAAAATAATAATGTCCTTTTGGCAGAAATAAAGCAAACAAAAAATAAAGTCCCTTTAAGCAGGTGTCCGCAAACAAATGTTAATGTCCTTTTAAGCAGGATTGTCAGCAAAGAAATGATAATGTCCTTATTGGCAGGATTAAAGCAAACAAAGATAATGTCCCTTTAAGCAGGTGTCAGCAAACAAATGAAAATGTCCTTATTGGCAGGATTAAAGCAAACAAAGATAATGTCCCTTTAAGCAGGTGTCAGCAAACAAATGATAATGTCCTTTAAAGCAAGATTGTAAGCAAACAAATGATAAGGTCCTTATTAGCAGGATTAAAGCAAACAAAGATTATGTCCCTTTAAGCAGGTGTCAGCAAACAAATGATAATGTCCTTTTAGGCAGGTTAGCAGGCAATCAAGATTTGGAAGCAAGAGGCATTGGCAAAACAAAGTTGAGGAGGATAGGGTCAGGTTTCAAAATTGTACTCACTCAGACAGGGACCGGCAGAAGAGAGAGAGAGAAAACAAACGGGCACCGAGTAAATCTCCCGCCGAGATTTTAAAGGCAGAGAGAGGCCGCCACGTCATAGGGGTTGTCAGAGAATGCGTCACGTTGCCTAGCAACGTGACGTAGAACCCCAGAAGAGATCCGGGAGCCGCGGCGACACGGCGATGAACGGTAATTCATGACATCACCCCCCCCTCAAGGACCCCTCCGGGGGACAGGACCAGGCCTAGTAGGGTGGAACTTGTGAAAGGCCTTAATTAAGGCAGGGGCATGCACCTGCCGGGCAGGTTCCCAAGATCGTTCAGTAACAAGATAACCTTTCCAATGAACGAGATAATACAGTTTCTTCCCACGAAGTTTGGAATCCAGGATGTGACTGACCTCAAATTCAGGTAGGCCTTGAACCAAAAGAGGTGGAGGTTTGAGCAGAGGTTTAGAATACCTATTAGATAATACAGGTTTCAAAAGAGATACGTGAAATACCGGATGGGCTTTGAGGGTCTTGGGCAGAGCAATTCGGTAAGCAGTAGGACATACTTGACCCAGTATTCGGAAAGGACCCACATATCGTGGCCCCAATTTGGTGGAAGGCTGTTTGAGGCGAAGATGACGTGAAGAAACCCAAACCTTATCGCCAGGCCGATATTTGGGAGCCCTCCGTCGCCGAAGATCAGAATAGAACTTGTAACGTTCAGAAGCCTTGGAAAGAAGAAGGTGTATTTTCTTCCAATGATGAGTTAACCTCCTGGCGGATAGATCAGAAGCAGGATTTTCAGTGGAAGAGGTGTGTAGAGGAAACGTTCTGGGTTGAAATCCATAGGCTGCATGAAAAGGAGAGGTCCGAAGAGAGGAGTTGTAACGTGTGTTATGAGCCAATTCTGCTAGTGGAAGGTAACCAGTCCAATTAGAATGATGATGATCCACATAATGCCTCAAATAAGTTTCAAGGCACTGGTTAACCCTTTCGGTTTGGCCATTAGACTCCGGATGATGTGACGTAGACAAAGAGATAGTTGTTCCAAAGTGTTTGCAGAGTGATCTCCAAAACCGAGAAACAAACTGTACTCCTCTATCCGAAACGATGTTCAGAGGGAAGCCATGTAATCTCACAATGTGTAAGAGGAAAAGTTCGGAAAGTCTTTTGGCAGATGGTAAACCAGGTAAAGGAATGAAGTGAGCTGTCTTAGTGAACCTGTCAACAACCACCCAGATAGTGTTGTTTCCAGCTGAAAGAGGAAGATCGGTAATAAAATCCATGGATAAATGGGTCCAAGGCTGATGAGGAATGGGTAACGGTTGAAGCAAACCGGAGGGAAGTTGACGAGGAGTCTTATTGCTGGCACACTGTGTACATACTGAGACATAATCTGTAACATCTTGAGACAGAGTAGGCCACCAGACATGTTGCTTGAGCTTTCGAGCGGTGTTACTGATGCCAGGATGTCCAGAGAGAGGACTGTCATGAGCCCAATATAGAATCTTGGAACGAAGACGTTTAGGAACAAAGAGTAGGCCATCAGGAGGTTTGCAAGACAAAGGAAGATCCTTTTGAGCAGATTGTAAGTCCTGTAACCACGAGGTTGATAACTGGGCTAAGACTTTATGAGGTTGAAGTATGGTACCAGTTTCAGGAGTTGAAGTGTCTTGAAATTGTCTGGAAAGGGCGTCAGCCTTGATGTTCTTAGAACCGGGAATATAAGACAGATTGTAATGAAAACGTGAGAAGAACAGAGACCAACGTGCTTGTCTGGAGTTCAGTCGTTTGGCCGTTTGAAGATAGAGAAGGTTTTTATGATCTGTGAGTATAGTAAACGGCAAAGAAGTGCCTTCCAACCAATGCCTCCATTCATCCAGTGCCATTTTAATAGCAAGTAACTCCTTATTACCTACATCATAATTTAATTCAGAAGGAGAAAATTTCTTGGAGAAGAATCCCACAGGGTGGATCTTTCCTGTGTCAGGTATACGTTGGGAAAGAACAGCCCCAGCAGCAACTGATGAAGCATCCACTTCAAGAATAAATTGAAAATCCGGATTTGGGTGACGCAGGATAGGTGCAGAAGAGAAAGCTTTTTTGAGAGAATCAAAAGCTTCAACAGCTTCAGGAGGCCAATCTTTACAGTTTTGTCCTTTCCTAGTGAGAGACGAAAGAGGTGACGTTATAGTAGCAAAACCTTTGATGAATTTCCTGTAATAACTGGCAAATCCCAGGAAACGTTGCAGAGCTTTAAGAGAATCAGGTTTAGGCCACTCCAAAATGGCAGAGAGTTTAGTTGGATCCATTTCAAATCCTGATTCAGAGATTACATATCCCAAAAAGGGAATGGACCTTTGATGAAAAGAACATTTCTCCAGTTTGGCAAATAGATGGTTATCTCTTAAACGTTGAAGTACTTTCCTGACGTGATGTATATGATCTTGGTAGTTCTGAGAAAAAATTAATATATCGTCAAGGTAAATGATAACAAAAATATTCAAGAAATCCCGAAAAATCTCATTCACGAAGTGTTGAAAAACAGCAGGGGCATTACACAGCCCAAACGGCATGACAAGATACTCATAATGCCCAAATCTAGTGTTAAAGGCTGTCTTCCACTCATCACCCTTGCGCATACGGATAAGATTGTATGCTCCACGGAGATCGAGCTTGGTAAAAATGGTGGAACCTTGAAGATATGTGAATAATTCAGGTATTAGGGGTAAAGGATAACTGTTCTTGATGGTGATTTGATTTAAGCCTCTGTAATCGATACAAGGTCGCAGTCCGCCATCCTTCTTTCCCACAAAGAAGAACCCAGCCCCTACAGGAGAAGAGGAGGGTCGAATGAATCCTCTGGCCAAATTATCTTTGATATATTCTTCCAAGGCTACATTTTCAGGCCTAGAAAGTGGGTAAGTTTTGCCTCGAGGATAAGGAGCTCCAGGGAGAAGATCAATAGGGCAATCAAATGAACGGTGAGGAGGAAGACGTTCTGCTTCTTTTTTAGAAAAGACATCGACAAAATCTTGATACTGCGTAGGTAGAGGACCAGAAGTATCGGTAGTAAGAGCAATAGTGAGTGGTATTTTAGTAAGTGGTTGAAGACAGTTAGTATGGCAAGATAATCCCCAGGAGGTGAGTTCACCATGGGTCCAAGAAAAGGTAGGATTATGTAACTGAAGCCACGGAAGACCCAGGATTATGGGAAATTGAGGAGTAGTAATCACATCAAAACATATCCTCTCACAATGAAGTACTCCGACAGAAAAAAGTATGGGTATAGTAGTAAACTGGATGAGTCCGGAACCCAAAGGATCTCCACTAACAGTAGAGACGGAAACTGAAAACTTCTTTCTTAGTAAGGGAATAGTGTGAGTGGACACAAAAGTGGAGTCAATGAACACTCCTCCAGCACCAGAATCAATAAGAGCTTGGGTATGAATCTTGTTATCACCCAATTGAAGGGTTACAGGAACAAAGAGTTTATTAAAGAGGGAATGAACATGTTTTTGGCTTAACTTAGTTCCCTGGACAGAAGTTAAGCCCTGGCTTTTACTGGCCTGGTAGGACAATCCCTTAATAAATGCCCTTTAAGGCCACAGTATAGACACAGGCCAAGAGAACGTCTTCTCAACCGCTCAGTTTCGGTTAATTTTATGGTTCCTACTTCCATAGGTTCAGCTTGATCAGGAGAAGGAGAGGCAGTTGTTACCGGGTTAGAAAAACGAGGAGCCAGACGAAAAGGAGTTCGAGTTGAGGACCTCTGATTTCTTTCTCTTTCTTGTTGGCGTTCACGGTATCTAGAATCAAGACTGATGCAAAGATTTATTAGGGCTTCTAGGGAGTCTGGAAGTTCCCGATACACCAATTCATCTTTGAGACGTTCTGAAAGTCCTTTGCGAAAAGCTGCTCTAAGAGCTCCCTGATTCCAATTAGTTTCAGATGCAAGAGTGCGGAACTCAATGGCATATTGAGACACTGATTGACCACCCTGACGTAGGTCTAATAGAGAAGCTTCAGCAGCGGAAGTCCTTCCAGGTTTGTCAAACACGTTAGAAAAAACAGAAAGAAAAGCATCCACATCCTGAAGTATAAGATCATCTTTTTCTAACAGAGGTGATACCCAGGCCAAAGCTCTTCCTTTCATTAAGGAAATAAGGAATGTAATCCGAGATGAGGGAGTAGCAAAAAGGGTAGGACTGTTACGAAAGTGAAGTCGACATTGATTCAAAAAACCCCTACAATCTTCAGGATTCCCATCATATTTATCTGGAAGAGGAATCCTAGGACTCAAATGTCCTTGTGATTGGTTGTTGGGAATAGGAGGAGAGGATGCCTCAATGTTAGGATTGGGAGGGATAGGAGCAACCAAGCTCTGTAATAATGTAGTGATTTGATCCAGCTTAGTATCCAAGGATTGCAAGTGGGTAGCATGAGATCCCAGTAACTGTCCCTGGTGAGTCACGGCCATGGATAATTCAGTGGGGTCCATTTATGGCCCGTTTGTAATGTCAGCCGTATTTGGTCAGTTCAGGATTTAACCCAACTGCTAGCGTGGATATTAAAACACACGCTAGCACACTGAGAAATATCCAGGACGTGACCCACTCAGGAAACAAAATAAGCAGGGTATCAGAATTTCCCAAAAGAATATTAATTCAAAATATCTTCTTGAGGATAGAATTATTTTACAGGAGATAGCGTTCCTTTCTCAGGAAAATAGAAACAAACAAAGCTTATGTCCCTTTAAGCAGGTTGATAGTGGATAAATGAATATGCTTCTTTCTTGCAGGTTTGCAACAAACTAAGAATGTCCCTTTAAGCAGGTTTATAGCAAACAAAAAATAATAATGTCCTTTTGGCAGAAATAAAGCAAACAAAAAATAAAGTCCCTTTAAGCAGGTGTCCGCAAACAAATGTTAATGTCCTTTTAAGCAGGATTGTCAGCAAAGAAATGATAATGTCCTTATTGGCAGGATTAAAGCAAACAAAGATAATGTCCCTTTAAGCAGGTGTCAGCAAACAAATGAAAATGTCCTTATTGGCAGGATTAAAGCAAACAAAGATAATGTCCCTTTAAGCAGGTGTCAGCAAACAAATGATAATGTCCTTTAAAGCAAGATTGTAAGCAAACAAATGATAAGGTCCTTATTAGCAGGATTAAAGCAAACAAAGATTATGTCCCTTTAAGCAGGTGTCAGCAAACAAATGATAATGTCCTTTTAGGCAGGTTAGCAGGCAATCAAGATTTGGAAGCAAGAGGCATTGGCAAAACAAAGTTGAGGAGGATAGGGTCAGGTTTCAAAATTGTACTCACTCAGACAGGGACCGGCAGAAGAGAGAGAGAGAAAACAAACGGGCACCGAGTAAATCTCCCGCCGAGATTTTAAAGGCAGAGAGAGGCCGCCACGTCATAGGGGTTGTCAGAGAATGCGTCACGTTGCCTAGCAACGTGACGTAGAACCCCAGAAGAGATCCGGGAGCCGCGGCGACACGGCGATGAACGGTAATTCATGACACCTTCATTCATCGTTAGTCCGTCTGTGAAGAAGGATTGCTCCGCGTCGGCTGCTTGAAGATGGTCCCGCTCCGCACCGGATGGAAGAAGATAGAAGATGCCGCCTGGATGAAGATGTCTGCCGGTCCGGATGTCCTTTTCTGCCCGGATAGGATGAAGACTTTGGACCCTCTGGAGGAACTCTTCTTGCCGGATAGGATGAAGACTTCGGACCCTCTTCTGGACGGATCGGTGATACCCGGCGTGGTGAAGACAAGGTAGGGAGATCTTCAGGGGCTTAGTGTTAAGTTTATTTAAGGGGGGTTTGGGTTAGATTAGGGGTATGTGGGTGGTGGATTGTAATGTTGGGGGGGTATTGTATGTTTTTTTTACAGGCAAAAGAGCAGAATTCTTTGGGGCATGCCCAGCAAAAGGCCCTTTTAAGGGCTGGTAAGGTAAAAGAGCTTTACAATTTTTATTTTAGAATAGGGTAGGGCATTTTTTTATTTTGGGGGCTTTGTTATTTTTTTAGGGGGCTTAGAGTAGGTGTAATTAGTTTAAAATTCTTGTAATCTTTTTTTATTTTTTGTAATTTAATGTTTGTTTTTTTTGTAATTTAGTTTAGTTGATATAATTGTAGATAATTGTAGATAGTTTATTAAATTTATTTATTGATAGTGTAGTGTTAGGTTTAATTGTAACTTAGGTTAGGATTTATTTTACAGGTAATTTTGTAATTATTTTAACTAGGTAACTATTAAATAGTTATTAACTATTTAATAGCTATTGTACCTTGTAAAAATAAATACCAAGTTGCATGTAAAATAAATATTAATCCTAAAATAGCTACAATATAATTATTATTTATATTGTAGCTATATTAGGGTTTATTTTACAGGTAAGTATTTAGCTTTAAATAGGAATAATTTATTTAATAAGATTTATTTTATTTCATTAGATTTAAATTATATTTAATTTAGGGGGGTGTTAGGGTTAGGGTTAGACTTAGCTTTAGGGGTTAATACATTTATTAGAGTAGCAGTGAGGTCCGGTCAGCAGATTAGGGGTTAATAATTGTAGGTAGGTAGAGGCGACGTTGGGGGGGGCAGATTAGGGGTTAATAAATATTATGTAGGGGTCGGCGATGTTAGGGGCAGCAGATTAGGGGTACATAGGGATAATGTAGGTGGCAGCGGTGTGCGGTCAGCAGATTAGGGGTTAAAAAAATTTAATAGAGTGGCGGCGATGTGGGGGGACCTCGGTTTAGGGGTACATAGGTAGTTTATGGGTGTTAGTGTACTTTAGAGCACAGTAGTTAAGAGCTTTATGAACCGGCGTTAGCCCAGAAAGCTCTTAACTCCTGGCTTTTCTCTGCGGCTGGAGTCTTGTCGTTAGATTTCTAACGCTCACTTCAGCCAAGACTCTAAATACCGGCGTTAGAAAGATCCCATTGAAAAGATAGGATACGCAATTGGCGTAGGGGGATCTGCGGTATGGAAAAGTCGCGGCTGGAAAGTGAACGTTAGACCCTTTCCTGACTGACTCTAAATACCAGCGGGCGGTAAAAACCAGCGTTAGGACCCCCTAACGCTGGTTTTGACGGCTAACGCAGAACTCTAAATCTAGGCGATATTTTGCATATATAAATATACAAAATACACCACACTTTTTTTTCTAACACCTCACACATTTTATTTGATTTTTACAGTGTGATAGGCTGAGTGTTTGGTTGTGATGGTGTGTGATTGAAGTGGGAGTGAGTGTGAGTGTGTGTAGTGTGATTAAGTGTGAGGATAACAGGGAGATGTAGGGAGGAGGGGAGAGGAGTGGCAGGGAGAGGAGTATTCGGGAAGACAGGAGGAGCAGTGGGGTACCCTTCAGGGAGTAAGTGGAGTGGGGAGAGGGAGAGCCAGAAGGGATGATGGGAGGGGAGATGCCCAAGAGCCCCAGAGAGCAGGCACATCTAGGAGAGGGACAGAGGGTGCACATGGGGACAGAAGGGGGGAGGAGGGAGAGGATAGGGAGGAACCCACATCAGGGACATCACAGGGAGGAAGCCAAGTGTCCATGGAGGATTAGAAGCTGAGATGTCCCAACTTCTCATTTGATGAAAATGTTGCCCTTGTCCAGGCCATCATGGACAATTACAGTGCCTTCTTTGGGCATGAGAAGGGCAAAAGCATTGCCAAAAAGCGAAAAACTGCATGGTTGGCGCTAGAGGATGCTGTCAACAATGTGGCCCCGCAGAGAAGGACTGTTGAGGGCCTGAAAAAGCGGTGGAATGACTGCAAGAGGCAGGTCAAAGAAAAGATGGGGCAGGAAGCTATGCACCAGAGGGGAATAGGCGGTGGTCCATCCCTGGATATTGAGTATAACACCTGGCAGGAGATGATACGCAGGTCCCTGAGTATCACAGCAGTCCGTGGCCTTCCAGGGGTTCGTGACTCAGGGGCTGCAACCACAGCACATCATGCTGGTGAGTAACATTCCACACACCAGTATTATATGTGTTTGAGATATAACATCCTTTAATATCACACATTTATGTACACAATGAGGAGCATGGTATTGGGCCTACTAACAAAAACATCTCCAATTATATTTGACATTACTGCTACTTAGCACATTGCAATTCATGATATGAGGTGGAATAGTGCAATACTAACATGTCTCAGAATAACACAGGACACATGTTATAGAGTTTGACATGAGAATCAGTATAGGCCCTAGCATGTATCAATGTATATTGTATGCCCACGTGGACATACAGTATATCTGACTTTACTAATTTATCTCATCCTTTGACTCCTTCACAGAACTTCCTGTCACAAGGATACAAACATCCATGCCACCACCACCAGTCTTCAGGCAACCACAAGAACAGTATGCTCCCAGGCAAGAGCATGGTTGGATGGCTTCAGTTGAGGACCCGGGAGTGATGCCACCACCATTGCCATATGACCCTTGGCAAGATTCCTGGCTAGAGGAATATCCTCCCTTTGGCTTTGAAGGGGAGCCAAGACAGCCACAAAGGGTCCATATATTTACCCCCCACAACACAATCTCATGGCAGTCAAGGATTTTACCCACAGACAATGTCACAGGAAGTTCCAGTTGGACAGCAGAATCAGCAGAATCTTCTCAAACCAGGAGAGCAAGGAAATCCACTACAGTCACCTCAGCTCCCTCATCCAAGAAGCCAAAAAAGAAATAAATATTCTTATAGTTCACCATAAATCTTGTCCTCTGTTACTTACCATATAATTGTCATCCACATCCATGTGAGGTGTGTTTTAGTACACTAATATTGTTAAAATATATAATATGACCTGTGTGGAAGTGGCAATAAAAGGTAATATTATCATGTTTATGACATATTCTTGTACTATAACTCACATCCACAATAGTTGTTTAAGAAGGGTACATATAGTAATATTCACTTCTAAGATGTAAATCAATGTATCTCACATCCAATATAAATTGACACATGGGTATATATAATAGTGATGTTACTGATAGGGTGTGCATTATCAGGTGTTTTAAGGCTGCAGGTGAGAGGTTGTGTTGTCTGTGATTGGTTTGACACAATTGCAGAGAGGCGGTCTTCAAGAAGGTCTTAGAAATTATCATATAAGCCATCCTAGGTTTAGCTTTCAACTAAGAATACCAAGAGAACAAAGCAAGTGTTAGAATTAAATCTGAAAGTATTTTGAAATAACATGCCCTATTTTAAACAAGAAGGTTTTCTTTGGACTTGACTGTCCCTTTATATATTTTGGCATCAATGCCAAGCTGTGTTAACATTAGAATAAATTACACTCCAGTGGGTTCTAAAGAGATGAAGGCAATACAATTATGAATTCCCATTGTTCTCTCCTCCAAGTATTGTTGATTGTTCTGGCGACAAATAAAAAGTAAATAAGCAAGTATATGTCCACAATGTGATAAAGCGAAGAGATCTGATTCTACCTACAAGCTCAATCCATTTGATTATCTTCAAACAACAAAATCAACTATTTCCAATACACAAATAAACCTTAAAAAAACAATATCATAGTATACTGTCCCTTTAACCTTGAGATGCTGCTTAAATGTATGTGTTTGTTAAAGCTTCCAGGGAGTTACGTTGCATTTTTAGTCAGTGCAATGGTTGCTGCGCCTGCAATATGTGGCGAGATGAGAATGGAGTAGATTTTCTGAATTCTGCGCGCATAAGTCCTTACGCTGTATATTGGATACCAAATTGAGCGGGTGTTCTATGTTAGTCTATGGGGATAAAAATTACGTTTGAAGGGTGAAATATACGTGCGTAACTTGTATGCTACGCTGTATATGTAATACCAAAATCGCGTAAAATCCGGAGGCGGAGGATTTTGCGGGCGACGCTGCATATGTAATGGAGCCCTTTATTTTTAAACAAATAAGTGGAGTTAGGTGGAGAAGGAAAGGGAAAAAGAGGGGCAGAGGAAGAGATCTGGAGTGTAAGAAAGGGAGAGCGAGTCAGATGGATACCATACTTAGGTTATATATTAAAAGGTTTGTATTTTAAAATCTCTTTCCTGTAAGGGTGCAGCTGACAGCTTCAATCTCCTCTTTGATTATCTGTCAAGTCTCCATGCAATAGGCCTCCCCAGAGATTAGTAATTACTCCTTAGAAACACTCGGGGTTCTGTCAGACGGCCAACAACATTGAAAGATTTGCACTTGATAAAGGTGGGTATCCGCTGTATTATTTTTTTAAACTTAGGCATTGCTGAGTTCTTATATATTTTTTTTAATTTTATTTTGAGTAAAATAAAAAATATTGGAATGGTTGTCGGATATATTTTCTTATTCTTATAAATAAAGCGTTTAAAACTTTCATCTTCTGTATTTTCCATTTGGTGTGGCTCCAGTGTTTAACTGTGCTAGTCAGGGAACTAAGAAACCAGGCGGAAACGGAAAGTGCAAGTTTAAAAAAAAATAACAGACGTAGTCTGTACCAAGCCAGAGGTCAGATGCCAAAGCGGGTAGTCAGCCAAGCCGGGTCAGGGAACACAGAGAGCAGGAACAATAGCCCTGAGTGAGGAACCAGGAAATCCGTCAGCAAAAGCCAGGGTCATACACGGAGAACAGAAACAAAATACACGTAGTTGGTGGGTCTCAACTCAAATTGTACACGTAAGAAAAACAACACTAAATACGTCTTGTGAAATAAAATATTCCATAAAAATAGCTCTATTAAAAATACGCCATAGTATATGTAGATAAGGTGGACCAATAGATCATTTATTTCTATGAAAAAATATTTAATCAAATGAAGATTTCTCTTTGGCAAATATGATCTACCAAGACAACTGTCCCACCAGTCTAATGTTGTTACATGCTCCTCAGAAAACAAACCTGTACCAGAGCCTCCAACAAGCCAGTTACGTTCCCATGGTCATTAACTCCTATGCCTCTTATTTAAAGAGACATGAAACCTAAAATTATTATTTAATGATTCAGATAGAACATACCATTTTAAACAACTTTACAATTTACTTATTTTATGTAATGTGCTTCATTCTCTTGGAAGGAGCAGCAATGCACTACTGAGAGTTGGTTGAAAGCCAATGACAAGAGGCATAAATGTGCAACCACCAATCAGCAGCTTCTGAGCCTACTTAGGTATGCTTTTCAACAAGGGATGCAAACAGGATGTAACAGATTAGATAAAGTTCTAACTGAAAAAAAAAAATGGGTTTCATGTCTCTTTTATGGAAAATCCTATATAATAAAAGGCCAAGTATGTTTGTGCGCGCGAGGACAAACACACCTGGCCTTCCAACTGACCTCCTGATTTTGTGTTGTGGAGTGGGCGTGGCCGGACGGGTGTGACATGGGTGTGGCCGGGAAGGTGCAACGTGGGCGTGGCCGGGTGGGTGCGACGTGGACTTGGCCGGGCGTGACGCGGACGGGGCAGGGCGGGGCCAGATGCCGGGAGACAGAGAGCTCTAAAGAGGGGGGATAGAGAGAGCAGAAAATGGTGGATAGAGAGAGCAGAAGAGGGGGGATAGAGAGAGGGAGAGAGAGGGAGAGAGAGAGAGAGAGACAGAGACAGAGAGAGAGAGAGAGGAGAGAGAGACAGCAAAAGAGAGGGGGAGAGAGAGACAGCAAAAGAGAGGGGGGAGAAAGAGACAGCAAAAGAGAGGGGGGAGAGAGCACAAAAGAGAGGGGGGAGAGAGAAAGCAAAAGAGAGGGGGAGAGAGAGACAGCAAAAGAGAGGAGGGAGAGAGACAGCAAAAGAGAGGGGGAGAGAGACAGCAAAAGAGAGGAGGGAGAGAGAAAGCAAAAGAGAGGGGGAGAGAGACAGCAAAAGAGAGGGGAGAGAGCACAAAAGAGGGGGGGAGAGCACAAAAGAGAGGGGGGAGAGAAAGCAAAAGAGAGGGGGGAGAGTGCACAAAAGAGAGGGGGAGAGAGCGCAAAAGAGAGGGTGAGAAAGCACAAAAGAGAGGGGGAGAGTGCACAAAATAGAGGGGGGAGAGTGCACAAAAGAGAGGGGAGAGAGTGCACAAAATAGAGGGGGGAGAGTGCACAAAAGAGAGGGGGGAGAGTGCATAGAAGAGAGGGGGAGAGTGCACAAAAGAGAGGGGGGAGAGTGCACAAAAGAGAGGGAGGAGAGTGCATAAAAGAGAGGGGGAAAGTGCACAAAAGAGAGGGGGAGAGTGCACAAAAGAGAGGGGGAGAGTGCACAAAAGAGAGGGGAGAGAGAGCGCAAAAGAGAGGGGGAGAGAGACAGCAAAAGAGAGGAGGGAGAGAGACAGCAAAAGAGAGGGGGAGACAGACAGCAAAAGAGAGGGGGAGAGAGACAGCAAAAGAGAGGGTGGAGAGAGACAGCAAAAGAGGGGGGGAGAGACAGCAAAAGAGAGGGGGAGAGAGACAACAAAAGAGAGGGGGAGAGAGAAAGCAAAAGAGAGGAGGGAGAGAGACAGCAAAAGAGAGGGGGGAAAGAGACAGCAAAAGAGAGGGGAGAGAGACAGCAAAAGAGAGGGGGAGAGAGACAGCAAAAGAGAGGGGGAGAGAGACAGCAAAAGAGAGGGGGAGAGAGACAGCAAAAGAGAGGGGGGGAGAGACAGCAAAAGAGAGGGGGAGAGAGACAGCAAAAAAGAGGGGGAGAGAGACAGCAAAAGAGAGGAGGAAGAGTGACAGCAAAAGAGAGGGGGAAAGAGACAGCAAAAGAGAGGGGGAGAGAGACAGCAAAAGAGAGGGGGGACAGAGACAGAAAAAGAGAGGGGGGAGAGAGACAGCAAAAGAGAGGGGAGAGAGAGGGGTGAGAGAGACAGCAAAAGAGAGGGGAGAGAGAGCACAAAAGAGAGGGGGGAGAGAGCACAAAAGAGAGGGGGAGAGAGCGCAAAAGAGAGGAGGGAGAGAGACAGCAAAAGAGAGGGGGAGAGAGACAGCAAAAGAGAGGAGGGAGAGAGAAAGCAAAAGAGAGGGGGAGAGAGACAGCAAAAGAGAGGGGAGAGAGCACAAAAGAGGGGGGGAGAGCACAAAAGAGAGGGGGGAGAGAGAGCAAAAGAGAGGGGGGAGAGTGCACAAAAGAGAGGGGGAGAGAGCGCAAAAGAGAGGGTGAGAAAGCACAAAAGAGAGGGGGAGAGTGCACAAAATAGAGGGGGGAGAGTGCACGAAAGAGAGGGGAGAGAGTGCACAAAATAGAGGGGGGAGAGTGCACAAAAGAGAGGGGGGAGAGTGCATAGAAGAGAGGGGGAGAGTGCACAAAAGAGAGGGGGGAGAGTGCACAAAAGAGAGGGAGGAGAGTGCATAAAAGAGAGGGGGAAAGTGCACAAAAGAGAGGGGGGAGAGTGCACAAAAGAGAGGGGGAGAGTGCACAAAAGAGAGGGGAGAGAGAGCGCAAAAGAGAGGGGGAGAGAGACAGCAAAAGAGAGGAGGGAGAGAGACAGCAAAAGAGAGGGGGAGACAGACAGCAAAAGAGAGGGGGAGAGAGACAGCAAAAGAGAGGGTGGAGAGAGACAGCAAAAGAGGGGGGGAGAGACAGCAAAAGAGAGGGGGAGAGAGACAACAAAAGAGAGGGGGAGAGAGAAAGCAAAAGAGAGGAGGAAGAGAGACAGCAAAAGAGAGGGGGAAAGAGACAGCAAAAGAGAGGGGGAGAGAGACAGCAAAAGAGAGGGGGAGAGAGACAGCAAAAGAGAGGGGGAGAGAGACAGCAAAAGAGAGGGGGAGAGAGACAGCAAAAGAGAGGGGGGGGAGAGACAGCAAAAGAGAGGGGGAGAGAGACAGCAAAAAAGAGGGGGAGAGAGACAGCAAAAGAGAGGAGGAAGAGAGACAGCAAAAGAGAGGGGGAAAGAGACAGCAAAAGAGAGGGGGAGAGAGACAGCAAAAGAGAGGGGGGACAGAGACAGAAAAAGAGAGGGGGGAGAGAGACAGCAAAAGAGAGGGGAGAGAGAGGGGTGAGAGAGACAGCAAAAGAGAGGGGAGAGAGAGCACAAAAGAGAGGGGGAGAGAGCACAAAAGAGAGGGGGAGAGAGCGCAAAAGAGAGGGGGAGAGAGCGCAAAAGAGAAGGGGAGAAAGCACAAAAGAGAGGGGGGAGAGTGCACAAAATAGAGGAGGGAGAGTGCACAAAAGAGAGGGAAGAGAGTGCACAAAATAGAGGGGGGAGAGTGCACAAAAGAGAGGGGGAGAGTGCATAAAAGAGAGTTGGAGAGTGCACAAAAGAGAGGGGGAGAGTGCACAAAAGAGAGGGGGAGAGTGCATAAAAAAGAGGGGGAGAGTGCACAAAAGAGAGGGGAGAGAGAGCGCAAAAGAGAGGTGGGAGAGAGACAGCAAAAGAGAGGAGGGAGAGAGACAGCAAAAGAGAGGGGGCGAGAGACAGCAAAAGAGAGGGGAAGAGAGACAGCAAAAGAGAGGGGGAGAGAGAGACAGCAAAAGAGAGGGGGAGACAGACAGCAAAAGAGAGGGGGAGAGAGCACAAAATAGAGGGGGGAGAGAGACAGCAAAAGAGAGGGGGAGAGAGACAGCAAAAGAGAGGGAGGAGAGAGCACAAAAGAGAGGGAGGAGAGAGCACAAAAGAGAGGGGGGAGAGAGCACAGTATATAAGCAGTCCTGCACCTCCACTTCTGTAATCAATGCATTTCCATCAAATGAAAAAATCCTTTATTTGAGAAAATTATTTTAAAAACAGAAGCCATAAAACCAAAGTGAAATCCAGAATAAAAGCCTAAACTCTGGTTAGCACTATGTGCCAAAACATGTTTCTGGCTTTTCCTTGGCCCTTGGTCACTAAGCATATATATATATATACAGGGAACACACCGTTACCCATAGACTGCTATGTATAGGAACTTTCAGTGCATTTTATTTTCTAACTCGACACCTGCCAACTTTAACCCCTAAAAACTGCTTTGTGCATTTTTTTTATTATTAAAAAAAGAAAAGTTACATTTTTTTAAATGAAAACTACAATATACTTTGAACTGATCTCTGGTTAATTTTTGGAGCGCTAAATGTCTGTTGACATCATGCTGGTTTGTCCTATATTCTAATCCTTTTCAAATGTTTATCTAATGATTTGTCTACAAAACAAAATATAAAATGTTATTTCAAATATTGTAAATAGATCATATCATTTGTTTTGCTTTGACAAAGGTTTAAAATATAACGATGTACAATTGTTATTCCCTTTGATAAAGCCAGTATGACAAAAGGCCTTATAGATTAGTATATTTGACTTTTCTAATTAGATTAAATTACACAACCATCAATATTCCAATAACAACAACAGTAAATGATCAATATATGAATATATATTTGCTCAGTCATTTAATATTTACCAGATTAGTAGTTTTATTTTGAAATGGAACTAGAAATGATAAAATATTAACATTATCTCCATCCATTTTGAATATTTATTCACCTAAAAAAGGGATATCAGTGCATCGGCCAATATATCTTAAATAAAATGTTTCGGATGGTTGGTTCAGGACTATGCTAATATAGATATGAATATTGTTTCATTTCATCTATTCAAATATCTGTGTATACATTTAATCTTTTAAATTTTCTTTTTCTATTTTGTGAAAAAAAAGTATTTGAGACCAAATTCTGTATATTTCCAAACTTAAAAAAACATAAAACCCCACATTATTTCCAATTTACTTCTATTATCTAATATGCTTCATTCTCTTGGTATCCTTTGTATAAGGAGCAGCAATTCACTACTGGGAGCTAGCTGAAAAAATTGGGTGAGCCAATAACATGAGGGTTATACAGCACCCTCCACTTATATTGGCAACCTTGGTAAATATGAGCAAAGAAGGCTGTGAAAAATTGTCTTTATTGTTTAACCTTTTGATCTTTTCTTCAAAAGTACACAAAATACTCTGCTCTCATGGATATCAAACAATTGCAAACACATCTTTGTTAAATATATGTGTGCCACAAAAATTGGCACCCTTTTAGTCAATACTTTGTGATACCTCCCTTTGCCAAGATAACAGCTCTGAGTCTTCTCCTATAATGCTCTCCAGATCCTTCAAATTTCGAGATCGACGCTGATGGACTCTCCTCTTCAGTTCACCCACAGGTTTTCTATGGGGTTCAAGGCAGGGGACTGAGATGGCCATGGCAGGACTTGATTTTGTGGTCAGTAAACCATTTCTGTGTTGCCCATTTTAATCTCTCAGTCAGGTGTTCATTTAATATCCATTGATATGTGATAGAGTACATGATGCCATGTATCCTAACAAAATGAGGTACTTTTCCATATGGCTACCTCTCTGCATGCGGCAAACCCACCTCTGGTGTTTATTGCCAAAAAGCTCTATTTTGGTTTCATCTGATCTGAAGTTTTATTAGTTTCTGGCATACAGAATACACTCTAGTTTGTTTTTGGATGAGATTATAGGCTTTTTTCTGGAAACCCTTCCAAAAAACTTGTGGTAATGTAGGTGACATCAGATCGTAGTTTTGTAGACTTTCTGACCCCAAGACACAACTAACTTCTGCAATTTTCCAGCTGTGTAACTTTGAGATATTTTGAGCACTCAAAAGTGGATATAGACACACGTCCTCTTCCGGGTTGATTCATAACATTCCCAGTTGATATGAACTTCTTAATTATAGACACACGTCCTCTTCCGGGTTGATTCATAACATTCCCAGTTGATATGAACTTCTTAATTATTGCCTGGATGTTGGAAATGAGCATTTTTGCTTTTGCTATTTTCTTATAGCCACTTCCCATTTTGTGAAGCTCAACAACCTTTTGCCGCACATTGTATAGTATTGGGTACTTGTAAAGCGCAGCTAATCACCCATAAGGGTCTCAAAGCACTGCTCATTTTATCGACCTCGAAAGGATGAAAGGCTGAGTGGACCTCGCCGAGGATTGAACCCACAACCCTTGGGTTGCTACAGAACTCAGCACACAGTGCCTTAGCATGCTGAGCTATCTGTCTGGCACATCACAGCTATACTCCTTGGTGTTACCCATTGTGATGAATGACTAAGGGAATTTGGCCTATGTGTTATCTCCTATTTATGCCCATGTTTTATGATTGAACAATTTCCTGTTCCTAGTCACCCAGGTGTTCTAAAATTTTTTAAATATCAATGGGAATATACTTCAAATATATTTTTCTCATATGAATTCATAGGGGTGCCAATAATTGTGGTACACATATATTATTATTTTTTTATATATAAACCTATGTTGTGTTTGCAATTGTTTGATATCCATGAGAGCAGAGTATGTTTGTGTATTTTTTTAACAAAAGATAAAAATGTTAAACAATAAAGGCAATTTTTCACAGCCTGCTCATATTTAGTGGAGGGCAATGTATGTACAGCTACCAATTAGCAACTCCTGAGCCTACCTATATATCCCTTTCAACAGTGAATACCAAGAGAACTAAACTAATTAGATAATAATTAGAATTAGATAATAGAAATAAAATGGAAAGTTGTTTAAAATCAAATGCTCTGTCTGAATCATGAAAGAAAATGTTTGGGTTTCATGTCCCTTTAACTTATTTAAGAATTTATGTTTAAAGACAATTTTATGTTTCCTCAGGTCTAGAATATGATAACCTCTTACCAATAAAATCTATTTTCTTCACACATTCATAAATTTGTATGTGAAATGCATGGGCATAGATAGAAAAATATTTTATTTTTCTATATGTGTCTATTATATACAATGGTTAATGAAAAGATGTAATAGAAGAGCGCTCACAGCTAAAAGGGAAAGTAAAATGAATTTAAGTAACCGAAATGTAGGATCTCAAATATGTATAGTATTAAAGATATATATAGTGTGTGGAAAAAAGGAGCAGAGAATTGCGCTAGTTAAATGACGAAAAAGTGTGACCAGATGGAAGAGGTCAAGTTAAATAGATAGTCAATTCTAGTTCAAATAATGGCTCTATTTATAATTAAATATATTATATTATTATAATAAATATACGATAAAAAATAAGCCGGAGATACAAAAAAATATAAAATCCTATAGCGTGGATTTATCAATAATATGGCTAGATAAACATAGATATGAGCAATTCAGAGTTGATATTAGTTGTGAAAATAAATAAAAGCTCATATGATAAAATTATAAATGATAAATAGTGGTTGATAAATCATAATCGATATAAGGTAAATGTAGGACCAAGAACATCGATCATTTAGTTCACTATTTAAAATAAATGAGAATGTTCCCAGGTTCTGAAGACAAATAAAATCCTTTAATATACCATATACAAAAACAAGTAATATTTTTAAAAGCAATAAATAAAAGAACCTAGTGATGTGAGGCAGAAAACTACTAAAAGAACTACTAGAATAAAAAGATTATAAACAATAGGTACAAAAAACAGCATCAAAACTGGATAAAAGAAGGAAGTGTGTTTATTCACGCCGAGATATCATAAGGTGTACCTGATGAGCTCACTAACAATGGAAACTAATGCTGAGTTTAATATTGGTCTGTTCCTCTTGCACCATCTAACTCGTAGAAAGTATGAAAGGGAGTGGGGTGACCACAGTGCTCTAATCTTATCGCCAATGTAAATATGTATATCTTTATAGATGAGAATGCTAATCCTTTAGATAAATGGTGTGATAAAATCTGGTGAAAATGAGGATATATAATAAAAAATGAGGTAGAAAAAAAACTAACAATAAAAAACGACCACAACGATTGAAATGTCCTAACAGATGAAGGAATGGGAGTAACTTATCTGATCCCCGTAAGGGGAGAGGTGTCCGGTAAACCGAATAGCATGCGAACAACGCTATGTAATGAACGAGAGATGCCGAAACCGAAAGTGATGTCACAAAGTATTGCGATCCCTTGCGCGTTTCATGAAACACTAGTCCACCTCGTCAGAAGCTGCTATTTATGCTAGGAGACCGGAAATTGTAAATTTTATGAGACACCAATAAGATACTCCAAACCTAAAGATTATTTATTAAAAAAGACTTGAAATTAATTTTGCAATTGATTAAAAAATATTTTCTAAAATCCTGTCACAATGTGATTATTTATGTGACATAATATATATATATATATATATATATATATATATATATATATATATATATATATACACATTATATAATACAGATATATATATACATGGTAATTGTCCTCTATAAATTACTTAGGTATTATAAGTTTTGGGCCAGATGATTAAATATTAATTTTATATTTTTTATTAATTTTATGTTATGTCATATTTTATAAAGCTACAAAAAGTACTACAAAAATAATATTAGTATTTTTAGTACAAATAGGTTTTAAAATATAGTGGTTATTTCATATCAAATTATTAGAAAGAAACCACACCATATAAAATATGTGAATTATAAATGAGGAAATGTAAAAGAAAGAAATTTGATAGTTAAGAATTAATGGTTATATGTGACTAGGGAAAATAGAAAGGGTCATAACCTAGCTGTTTGTAAGGGTAATGATTATTATTCTCATTTCTGAGGGAAAAAAATAATATTATATTTAGTAATTAATAAATGGGTGTTGAATTATTTATAAAAAAAGCTGCCAAATCAATGTCTCTATTTAGACCATATGGAACTCTAGTATTTAAACGGTGTATCCAATATGTTTCTCTTTTCCTTAGTTACAGTAATCTTTCATTTCCCCAACTTGATGGAATTTGTTCGATAGCTTTTATGTGTAGTCCTTTTGGGTTTTTGTTGTGATATTCTTCAAAATGGGTGCTTAAACAATATTCTGAGGACTCCCCTTCAATGTTCTTGACGTGTTCCAGAAGCCTAGTCTTAAGGGTACGTTTAGTTCTTCCAATGTAGATTTTTTTACATTAAATTTGATATATCACATAGTCAGATTTGCAGTTCATAAAACTTTGTATAGGAATCTGTAATTTTTCATCATTTCGGATCCATTTATTCTCTGTTTTTTTGTGGTTTGTAATTCTTTCTGCCGCATTTTAAAATTCCATTTATTGGATTTGTATTGGTAAAGTTTATCTTTGTTCTGGATTTAAGTTTTGTGGGTGCTAGGATATTTTTCAGACTTATATGTTATTGTAGGTTTGTTGGATATGAGTGTCCCTAATATGGGGTCTTCCTTTAGAATGTGCAGTGAGTTTTCAAAATCCTCTCTATTTTTGGTGCTGCATTGTTATATGTAGTGATGTAACGAGGATCATTATGTTTTGTATTCAGTGGTTTTGTTTTTTGTTTTGCTTTATTAGAGACTTTCTATCTAGTTTTTCAATCTTTCTATAGGCCTCTTCTGTGTTTATTGGATCAAAGTTTTTTTCATTAAATTTTTCTTTTAATGTTATTGCCGCTTGTTCTGTTCGCTTCGAGCAATTTCGTTTAATCCTTTTAAATTGACCAAATGGTATATTTTTCATCCGTTGAGGATGATGTCCACTCCTGGCATCTAAGTATCCGTTTGTGTCGGTTTCTTTTTTATACAATTTTGTGTGTATTTTGTCTTCCCCAATGTATATAGTTATATCCAAAAAATTAATTGTCTTTTGGTTCCACTCTTTCGTAAATGTGTGAGGTTGAAATCATTTGTATTGATTCAATCAACAAAGTCAAGGAAAAGGTTCTGTTCTCCTTTCCATATCACCAAAATATTGTCAATGAATCTATACCACTTCACTATATAGGGTAAAAAGGAATTATCATTCCAAATTTTTAGATCTTCAAATTGTCCCATATATAGATTTGCAAAGTTAGGAGCAAATTTAGTGCCCATGGCCGTTCCCACTAGTTGTAGAAATATTTTATTCTCAAAACAAAAATATTACTTGTTTTTGTATATGGTATATTAAATGATTTTATTTGTCTGCAGAACCTGGGAACATTCTCATTTATTTTAAATAGTGAACTGAATGAATGATGTTCTTGGTCCTACATTTACCTTATATTGATTATGATTTATCAACCACTATTTATCATTTATAATTTTATCATATGAGCTTTTATTTATTTTCACAACTAATATCAACTCTGAATTGCTCATATCTATGTTTATCTAGCCATATTATTGATAAATCCACGCTATAGGATTTTGTATTTTTTTGTATCTCCGGCTTATTTTTTATCATATATTTATTATAATAATATAATATATTTAATTATAAATAGAACCATTATTTGAACTAGAATTGACTACCTATTTAACTTGACCTCTTCCATCTGGTCACACTTTTTCGACATTTAACTAGCACTATTCTCTGCTCCTTTTATTCACACTTTGTCTAAACTCTGTCTTGTTAGTGGTACTTGACCCCAAGGAGAATATGCAGCTCTTTTAAGTGCTTTTTAATGACAAGGGTCAGCGCTTTAAAATACATTGTCTCACTGTTCTAGGTTTCTTACCCTTTTCACCACTAGTATTTTTCAGCAGCAGACCCTACTCATTAGTTTTTAATTTTATTTTTACTAATTTCCTTAAGTTTATTATTATTCTATACCTTCCTATAACTCTAAAAATCCTAGAGTAACACGCACCTTATGGTATTAAAACCTTTATACAAATTTTTAGTCTCTATCAGTACATTTATTAATACATTTACTCTAATTAAAAATGGAGCAACAAATCAATTTGTATTCTTTTTACATCTTGATTAGATTCAGAGAACAAAATCTGACAAATATAAGAGATGAAATCCTAGAAATTAGATAACTTCTAGAATCACATAAAGAGGATGTTTACTACCAACTGCTAGACAAAGAGATAGAATCTAGAACAAAAAAAAAACTGAACAGGACCTTATAAAAAAGAAAAAGAAAAAACTCAACAGAGATATAGATGAAAAGAAATCAAAGACCAAAGGCCCTGAAACCAATACTGAAAATGAATTTGTTGACCTTACTGAAACTCCAAACCCTTCAACTAGTTCAAGAACTTTCTTTCAGAAGGAGAATATCAATACAAACGGTTCTCACAATACACATATAGGTGGCCCACACAAGCCATTTAGAATGTATAATTATAATAAAAATAAAAATAAAAATAAGAATAATTATACAAATAACTATATCAATAAGAATAAAATACACAATGGGCAAAATCACTATGGGTTATACAAAACCAAAATACCCACCAACAGAACAAAAACCCTAGAATTCAACAAATTAGAGAAGATTTTAATGAACATACCCCAAGAATTAATTTTACCAATACTACTCCAAAATGGAGACAAAAAGAGGACCAACATGGTCCCACATATACCAACAAATACAACTCAGAGAAACATTTTTTAGAAGAAAGACAGAGAAAAGAATCCCCTCCGAGATTCTACACACAACTGCCTTCAAGACCTCAAAAGCGAAGGTGGGACTACGAAGAAGAGGGTGCAGAGGAGCAAAATCCTTACAAAGAAAGAATAACAAAACAAAACTGGCACCTGTAGAAGAACCACAAAATGAAAATAAACAAGGAAAAATAAAAATCTTCAATTTATCAAAGAGACCATTAGAAGTCATTGAGGAAAAAGTTTTGATAAAAGGCCTTTCCTTTGCGCCAAACAAAGGACCTAACCCATTTACTCTATTTGTTGATACAAATAAATTTATTTGAAAACTTACCTTACAAAGACACTTCGCCAAGAATCCAAGAAAACAGAAGGATTTGCCACAACGAGCAGTAAGCACTAGTGAAATTCTCCTTACAACGACAGGAGATCTAATGGAAGTAGGACTAACACAAGGAGATGAAGAAACTCTGTGTGTTCTACAATCTCTTGACCATGATAATACAACTATGGAACCATTAAAAACCAAACACAGTTCTTTTAAACCGAAGTCAGCCTTCTACCCAAACCATTCAAAAGGCAAATTTATAATCATGTTTGAAGATTTTGTATTAAGAGATCTTGACACCATGTGCCATTCTTTCAAATTAAAGAACACAAACTTGAATTGAAGAGAAAAACAAGCCATAGAAAATTTAAGAGATGACCCAAATATCATCTTTAGAGAAGTAGAAAAAGGTGGTGCTATCGTACTTTGTTGTTTGTTAAAGCAAGATCCAACAACACAGTTCTCAAACAAAAACTTGTTCCTTATAAACAGCGTGCTCAAAAATAAGATTTTAACAATTGAAGAACACAGATTTTTGAAGAATGACAATCCCAAGATGGCCACATTCTATCATCTTCCAAAGATCCACAATAATCAAAGCAATACTCCTGGCAGGCCAAGCATTTCAGGGATTAATAATTTAACGAGTAGTCTCTCACAATATGTGGATCACTATTTACATCCCTTGGTACCAGAACTAAAATCACATATAAGAGACACTCCACACTTATTATTGATATTGGAAGATTTAAAATGGGAGAGAGAATTCGCTTTTGCAACTTTAGACGTTACCGCTCTATACACCTCAACCCCACACAAGAAGGGTGTCGAAGCTATTAAACATTCATTGAAGAATAACTTGAATGAAAAAACAAACAAATTTCATATGTGAAGCCATTGAATTAATTCTCTCAAGAAACTATTTTTGTTTTGAGAATAAAATATTTCTACAACTAGTGGGAACGGCCATGGGCACTAAATTTGCTCCTAACTTCGCAAATCTATATATGGGACAATTTGAGGATCTAAAAATTTGGAATGATAATCCCTTTTTACCCTATATAGTGAAGTGGTATAGATTCATTGACAATATTTTGGTGATATGGAAATGAAAACAGAACCTTCTCCTTGACTTTGTTGATTGGAACAATACAAATGATTTCAACCTCACATTTACGAAAGAGTGGAACCAACAGACAATTAATTTTTTGGATATAACTATATACATTGAGGAAGACAAAATACACACAACCTTTTATAAAAAAGAAACCGACACAAATGGATATTTAGATGCCAGGAGTGGACATCATCCTCAATGAATTAAAAATATACCGTTTGGTCAATGTCAAAGGATTAAACGAAATTGCTCAAAGAGAACAGATTTCAAACAATCGGCAATAACATTAAAAGAAAAATTTAATGAAAAAACTTTGCTCCAATAAACACAGAAGAGGCCTATAGAAAGATTGAAAAACTAGATAGAAAGTCTCTAATAAAGCAAAACAAAAAAACAAAACCACTGAATACAAAACATAATGATCCTCGTTACATCACTACATATAACAATGCAGCACCAAAAATAGAGAGGATTTTGAAAACTCACTACACATTCTAAAGGAAGACCCCATATTAGGGACACTCATATCCAACAAACCTACAATAACATACAGGAAAAATATAAGTCTGATAAATATCCTAGCACCCACAAAACTTAAATCCAGAACAAAGATAAACTTTACCAATACAAATCCAATAAACAGATTTTTCAAATGCGGCAGAAAGAATTGTGAGTGCTGCAAATATACAAACCACAAAAAACTGAGAATAAATGGATCCGAAATGATGAAAAATTACAGATTCCTATACAAAGTTTTATGAACTGCAAATACGACTATGTGATATTTCAAATTGAATGTATTTGCAAAAAAATCTACATTGGAAGAACTAAACATACCCTTAAGACTAGGCTTCTGGAACACTTCAAGAACATTGAAGGGGAGTCCTCAGAGTATGGTTAAAGCACCCATTTTGAAGAATATCATAACAAAAACCCAAAAGGACTACACATAAAAGCTATCGAACAAATTCCATCAAGTTGGGGAAACGAAAGATTACTGTAACTAAGGAAAAGAGAAACATATTGGATACACCGTTTAAATACTAGATTTCCATATGGTCTAAATAGAGACATTGATTTGGCAGCTTTTATTATAAATAATTCAACACCCCATTTATTAATTACCAAATATAATATTTTTTCTTTTCCCTCAGAAATGAGAATAATAATCATTACCCTTACAAACAGCTAGGTTATGACCCTTTCATCTATTTTCTCTAGTCACATATCACCATTAATCCTTAACTATCAAATTTCTTTCTTTTACATTTCCTCATTTATAATTCACATATTTTATAAGGTGTGGTTTCTTTCTAATAATTTGATATGAAATAACCACTCTATTTTAAAACCTATATGTACTAAAAATACTAATATTATTAAAATGATGGTTCTTTTTGTAGTTTTATAAAATATGACATAACATAAAATAAATAAAAAATATAAAATTAATATTTAATCATCTGGCCCAAAACTTATAATACCTAAGTAATTTATAGAGGACAATTACCATGTATATATATATCTGTATTATATAATGTATATATATATATATATATATATATATATATATTTTATGTTGCATAAAGAATCACATTATGACAGGATTTTCGAAAATATTTTTTAATCAATTGCAAAATTAATTTCAAGTCTTTTTTAATAAATAATCTTTAGGTTTGGAGTATCTTACCGGTGTCTCATAAAATTTACAATTTCCGGTCTCCTAGCATAAATAGCAGCTTCTGACAAAGTGGACTAGTGTTCCATGAAACGCGTAAGGGATTGCGATACTTTGTGATGTCACTTCCGGTTTCGGCATCTCTCGTTCATTACATAGCGTTGTTTGCGCGCTATTCAGTTTACCGGACACCTCTCCCCTTACGGGGATCAGATAAGTTACTCCCATTCCTTCATCTGTTAGGACATTTCGATCGTTTTGGTCTTTCAGATCACTTACGTATTTTGAGTATTTTTTTGTATATTTTAAATTTCAAAAGAGTTTTTTATGCTGCAGCATTTTTTTATTGTTCAATTTTTTCTACCTCATTTTTTATTATATATCCTCATTTTCAACAGATTTTATCACACCATTTATCTAAAGGATTAGCATCCTCATCTATAAAGATATAGATAGTTATATTGGCGATAAGATTAGAGCACTGTGGTCACCCCACTCACTTACATACTTTCTACAGGTTAGATGGTGCAAGAGGGACAGACCAATATTAAACTGAGCATTAGTTTACATTGTTAGTGAGCTCATCAGGTACACCTTATGATATCTAGGCATGAATAAACACACTTCCTTCTTTTTATCCAGTTTTTATGCTGTTTTTTGTACCTATTGTTTATAATCTTTTTTCTAGCAGTTCTTTTAGTAGTTTTCTGCCTCACATCACTAGGTTCATTTATTTATTGCTTTTAAAAATATTACTTGTTTTTGTATATGGTATATTAAAGGATTTTATTTGTCTCCAGAACCTGGGAACATTCTTATTTATTTTAGATAGTGAACTGAATGATTGATGTTCTTGGTTCTACATTTACCATATATCGATTATGATTTATTAACCACTATTTGATATTATACATTTATCATTTATAATATTTAAGTTTAATTTAAGTTTTGTGGGTGCTAGGATATTTTTCAGACTTATATTTTTCCTGTATGTTATTGTAGGTTTTGGTTTATTGTTTTGTTTTATTAGTGACTTTCTATCTAGTTTTTCAACCTTTCTATAGGCCTCTTCTGTGTTTATTGGATCAAAGTTTTTTTCATTAAATTTTTCTTTTAATGTTATTGCCGCTGGTTTGAAATCTGTTCTCTTTGAGCAATTTTGTTTAATCCTTTGAAATTGACCAAATTGTATATTTTTTATCCATTGAGGATGATGTCCACTCCTGGCATCTAAGTATTCATTTGTTTCGGTTTCTTTTATATACAATTTTGTGTGTATTTTGTCTTCCTCAATGTATATAGTTATATCCAAAAAATTAATTGTCTGTTGGTTACACTCTTTCTTAAATGTGTGGTTGAAATCATTTGTATTGATCCAATCAACAAAGTCAAGTAAAAGGTTCTGTTCTCCTTTCCATATCACCAAAATATCGTCAATGAATCTATAACACTTCACTATATAGGGTAAAAAGTGATTATCATTCCAAATTTTTAGATCTTCAAATTGTCCCATATATAGATTTGCAAAGTTAGGAGCAAATTTAGTGCCCATGGCCGTTCCCACTAGTTGTAGAAATATTTTATTCTCAAAACAAAAATATTACTTGTTTTTGTATATGGTATATTAAAGGATTTTATTTGTCTTCAGAACCTGGGAACATTCTCATTTATTTTAAATAGTGAACTGAATGATTGATGTTCTTGGTCCTACATTTACCTTATATTGATTATGATTTATCAACCACTATTTATCATTTATACACAAGTAGATATCTAATTAATTTTAGGTCACACTAACATTATATTTGTTTAATAAAATAATTTAAATTTTACTTAGCATAATATATCAGTATATCAAATGTTTTTATTCTGATTTTCATTTTGTTTTTATTTTATGGTGAAAATATTTTTATTCATAAATTTTTACAAATACAAAAACAGTAAACAGTGGTCATAAGTTCCAACATTCTCAAGTCGCTCGGTACAAATCACATACATTACAAAGAAAAACACTTTGACATATGGGTACAAATGTGTCTCCACTCTCCTAAGATGTTTTGTGGTTCTATTTTATATAAGTTTTGCTTGGCCTAGTCCATTCCTGCCCCCCCCTCCTCCTCGAGGCTTCATAGTAATGTATGAAGGGTTCCCATTGCTGAAGAAATGTTTTTTTATCGTCTAGATATTCTGCTGTGGCGCTCGCCATATCAAAGTGATATATCATCTTTTGTTTGATCATATCAAAACTAGGGGGGGTTCCCTTCCAAAATTGGGCTATGCTCAGTCTGACAATAGTACAGATCCATCTTGCTAACTTATTATTATGTTTGGAGATTCCTGGAATCGGGAAGTGGAGGAGAGCCTGCTCCATTGTCAACGTTATTGTTTTTTGGAGAATCTCACTCACTAGGGAGGAGGCCTGATTCCAAACTTCCTTAACTAGTCTACAGTCCCACCACATGTGGGCGTATGTCCCAGTTTCGCCGCACCCTCTATAGCAAAGTTTGGTGAGAGGGTCTCCCCCTCCTCCCGACCTAGTTGGGAATAAGTACCATCTGAAGGCTACCTTACCGAAATTTTCCTTAAGAGCCGCATTTTGTGAGAAAGATAACCCACTGGCTAAATTCTCCTTCCATGTCTCTATAGACCAGGTTTTCCCTGTGTCATTTTCCCATTTTAGCATTATGGGTGGTTTGCTATCTTGTGGGGTGCTGTTGAGTAGTGTATATAGGGTAGAGATCCCACCTCTAACTTTCTGATCAGAAAGGCAAAGCCTCTCTAGTGTGGTACTTATAGGAACCTTCTCCCCCCCCATAATTTGTTGTGCTCTTGATTTTAATTGGAGGTAATGATACCAAATATTTCTATCTTCGCTATCTAAGGCTTGATACTGTTCGTATGAAATTAATCTTTGTATATGTCTGCTATTCTGTAAAGCCCTTTATTATGCCATTTCTGTTGTGTAATTTTATCGAGTGGGGTGTTTTTGGGTGTCAGGGGAGTGATCATTGATCTCCTATTGAGGAGGGGGAATTTGGAGTTCACAGTTTTCCAAATGTGTAGGGTATGTTGAATTGCAATAAATTCACATTTTCTATGAGTGATATCATTGTTGGGGGTCCATAAGAGATTGGATAATGGCGAGGTGTTCATAATGTTAGATTCAATTTTTATCCATTGCGAATTATCATGAGGTTTTAACCAATGTAAGGTCTGGGCCATACGGGCTGAGTAATAGTATGGGACAAGGTTTGGAAGACCCACCCCCCCCTCTCTTTTTGAAGTACACATGATATTTTTATTGATTCTAGCTCTTTTACCCTGCCATACAAACTTCGAGATATCCTTTTGGAGTTTATGTAGGTCTGACAGGGGAAGAGATATTGGCAGGGAGCGGAATAAATATAGCAATTTGGGTAGCAGGGACATCTTGGTAGAGATAATTCGTCCATATAGAGAGATTTTGAGTTTCGTCCATTTTATTAATAAGGCTCTAATTTTTTTAAACATGGGGAGGTAATTTAATTGATATAGGGAGTGTATATTATTAGATAGGTTAATTCCTAGATATTTAATGGACTTTTTTGGCCATTTGAATGCAAAATTGAGTTCCATAAGTTTTTTAGTGTGGTTTGGCAACTCGATTCCTAGGGCTTCGCATTTCTCCTCATTTATTTTATAACCCGATAGGAACCCAAACTGCTGTATTAATTTGTATACCGGTGGGAGGGATAATAAGGGTTTAGTTAACGTCAAGATCACATCATCGGCGAACAGGGATATCTTATGTTCTGTTTGGCCTACCTGAATTCCGGAGATGTCTCGATTTTCTCTAATTTTAATAGCCAACGGTTCTATGCTCAAAGCAAATAGCAGTGGGGATAGCGGGCATCCCTGTCTAGTTCCGTTGTTGATATGTATGGTTTTAGACTGATATCCTGCCAATTTTACAAAAGCTGTTGGGAATGAATATAGTGATTTGATAGCGTCATAAAATGACCCTGAAATACCCACCCTCTCCAGAACCACAAACATAAAGTCCCAGTTAATTCTATCGAATGCCTTCTCTGCGTCCAAAGAAAGGAACAGAGAAGGCATTCTTCCCACCGTGGCTATATTGATCAGATCAATAATCTTCCTAGTGTTGTCTGGGGCCTCTCTTTGTGAAATAAATCCAACTTGGTCTGGGTGAATTAGTTTAATAAGGAGTGGGTTTAGGCGGTTCGCTAAAATTTTAGTAAATAATTTAATATCCTGATTGATTAAGGAAATGGGTCGGTAGTTGTGGCAATGTTGTTTATTTTTCCCCGGTTTTGGGATTACTGTAATTCTGGCTGACAGCATTTCTCTAGGTATTTCTTTACCCTGCATCATGGCATTAAATACTTTGACTAGCTGAGGTATCAGAATGGGATGCAGTATTTTATAAAAGATGGCAGGGTAGCCATCAGGTCCTGGGGCTTTAGATCGTTTAACATTTTTAATATTCAATTTTATTTCCTCTTGGGTTATGGGGCTATTTAGGGATTCTAACTCCTCTTCTGTTATAGTTGGCATCGTACTCTCTCCAAGAAAGGCGGATAGGTCTGGGGCTTTGTCTCTACCTTTATTTGCTAATGATATATTATACAGTTTATCATAGTAGTCTGCAAAAATGTTGGCAATGTCCTGGGGGTCATTGGTCATTTTGTTATTTGGAGATTGTACCTGGGGGACTGTTGTGATTTTCGTTATTTCTTTTAGTTTGTTAGCTAGCATTCGGTCAGGCTTATTGCCGTAGATATAGTACTGAGTGTCCACTATTTTTATAGATCTTGCTGCTTCCTTATTTAGAAGTGAGTCTAATTCTGCATTTTTGGTCTTGAGTAGGTTAGTTAAATTACGTGAAGGGTTCAGCCCTATTTGTGATCGAAGCCTGTTTGTCTCCGCTTTTAGGTTTATTAATTTAGTTTCCCTAAGTTTATTTTGTCTGCCAGATTCAGCCATAAGTAAACCTCGCGTATATGCCTTTAGTGCTCCCCATTCTAAGATAGGGTTCTATGTGGAGTTATTGTTGATATTGATAAATTCAGTGATTTGTTGCTTAAGTTGTGTTAGTTCCGGACCTTCCCTAAGCAGGGATGCATTTAGAGTCCAGGATTTAGTCCTGTAAGGGTTAATCAGTCCTGACAGAGTGATTTCCACTATGGAATGGTCTGACCAGGAGCAATTTGTGATAGATGCTTTGGAGAGTAAGGGTACTAGAATTTGACTCACAAAGATATAATCTATTCTAGATTGAGATGAATGCATAGGGGAGTAATATGTGTAATCTCTAGTTCCGTGATTTAGAGCTCGCCACCCATCTATCAGATTATGATCTAGTGAGAAGTCAAGCAGGATCCTGCTTGATTTGGTGAGTTTGTTAACAGGCGACTTCGCTTGTGAGGATCTGTCAATTCTGTCATTCATAGTGAGATTGAAGTCCCCACCCACTATAATTTTATACCTTTTCCACATCGTGAGGTGCTTGCTCAGTTTAGAAATAAAATTGGCTTGTAGCTCATTAGGGGCATACACGTTAACTAACAGAATTGGGGTATTTTGTATTGAACCTTGTATTATTAAATATCTACCTTCTCTGTCTTTTGTAACAGATTCCTCATGGAAATTTAGGGAAGAGTGTATTAGTATTGAGACCCCACATTTCTTTTTCGGGCCTATAGCATGATATTGTGTGGGGAACGCCTTATCCCAATATGTGGGTGTGTATGCTGACGTGAAGTGTGTTTCTTGTAGCATTATTATCTTGGCCTTTAGCGCCTTGTATTCTGAGATTGCCTTTTTCCGTTTGATATCGGAGTTTAAACCCCTAACATTATGTGATATTATTTTTATTGACATGATATATCTTTAGACAGAACAGCTATAGTAAGGTACCTTAGGGCCTCTGATGAATGGATCGCGGTCTCTCCTTTTTGGAGGGGGAGCTCCATGGACCAGGCCAAGCTTGGCTTCTGTGGGAAAGTTATGATCAAGCCTACATAGTGAATGGAGGAAAAAATTAGCAAAACAGGTAATATTGCAATAGGCAGTACATGAGAATAGATATCCGAATGAATTGTCACAGTGAATGTGTGGAATGACCTGGAAATTAGTGACCAAGAGTGAAGTAAAAATAAAATACAAATAAATTCTAGAAATAATAATAATAAATATGTGATGTGGAACATAGTGTTTACATCACATTTACCTGATCAGAAAGTTTAGCATGAACATGGGTTAGGGGAAGGGGGTAAGGGATGGGGGGAATGGGGAGGTGGGGAGGGGAGGGGGTGGGGGAGATCCTGGGAATATTTATTACTCTTTTAAATTCTACTAGTAAACATTTTGAATGTAAATCTAACTAAGAATTGTAGGCAATGTGTTTTCAAAAACTTAAATAGGATAATTAAGTTCAGAGAGGCAGTAGGGGCTACCAATATTTCTTATGCTATCTATTAGTTGAAGAGCTAGCTTAGACAAATATGAATTTGAAGGTGGTATGCTATCTAAGCGGGGAGTTATACCTTTCTGAATTGAGCATTGCCTACGGACTGTAACATATAAACATTGCAACCGAAAAGTAACCCTAAAACAATAACATATCAAGATTGAACCTCAAACAAAAGAATGTCACTATACAAGCCTTGTCCCTTCAAGTTGGGTCAATCCTCTCAACTTTTGAAAAAGTCCTGGAATAGATAAAGATTCCAGATTAGCCTTGTTCTCAAGGTGGGGGATCTACTGTGTCATCAGTTTCTTCTCCGTCAGTATCCTTGCTGGGGTTTGCCCTTTGTTTCGTTGCTTTTCCTTTTCTCCCGATCAGGATCCATTCTTTCTGAAAAGTTTTCCTAGTGGATGATGAGCTTGCAGGAGTAACAGGAGTGTCCATTTGTATTTGTAGACGATCTAGTATGGCCTTTCCTTCCTCCAAAGTAGTACAGGTGTAATTTCCGTTCTGATATGTAAAGGCCAGTTTGAAGGGGAAGTTCCATCTATATTTTATATGCTCCTTTGTTAGAGCTGTGGTAATGGGTTTCAAGTCCCTTCTTTTCCGAAGTGTTATTGGAGCGAGATCTGAGTATATTTGCAGATTATGACCTTCATATTCTATGCATTTTTGGTCTCTGGCTGCTTTCAATATTTTTTCTTTAACATGGTAGTAGTGCAGTTTTAGAATAATATCTCTAGCAGAATTTGGTTGCGGTCTTGTGAGAGCCCTATGGACCCTGTCCATCAGTAACATATTTGGTTCAATATCTGGGATTAGTTGTGTGAATAGATCAGTAACGGTTTCTTCAAGATTTTTAAAAGTCTCTGGTAGATTTCGAATTCTCAGGTTAGATCTGCGAGATCTGTTTTCCAGATCTTCAATCTGTTCTTCAAGTCTGCGGATGTATGAAGAGTTGTCTTGTATGGAGTTTCTGAGTATAGGGATTTCTTCTGTTACATTGTCTAGTTTTTCTTCTAGTTCCGCTGTTCTCCCACCTATTTCTCTAATATCTTGCCTTATCTCAGACAGGGCCATTTTGAATTCTTCCTGGAATATTGATTTAATTTGGGCTAGAAGCTCTTTATTGGTCTCCTCTGTTCTTAAACCTCCAGGAGTCTCAGGGGTTTGTGTCATTGAGTTAGTTGCCACAGGAGAGTTACTTTTATCCGGTCCCTTTTGTTTTGATTGGGACCTTGATAGGCATTCTTTCACTGTTTGTGACTTGTTCTTCATGGTAAGAGTGATGATATGTAGGCAGCCCTATATTATATCTTAAATCTGAGATAGGCCCTGACTTGTGTTGTTCCTTGTGCTTCGCTATTCTCAGGATCTTTAGGTAGTATTTAGGGGTGTTTGTTCATGCTTGTGGTAGTCCAACACTTAGTTAGTGCATATCTGTTAATTGTCAGGAAATGTGATTATTGGAGTTCTTTTTCAATTTCACATAATGCGTTTAGGGTAGTGAGATGGTATATTTGAAAAGTCTCTCTTGTCTGGTGACTTGTAGGCTCCTGCTAATTCTCAACTGGTATTCCCAGGTTGTTGCTATAAAGCTCCACAGCCTAGGCCGAGAATTTGGTATAATGGAGTCTTGTAAGGAGACTGTTCTTAGATAAATATGCCGGTACTCACATTAGAGCAATGAGAGTGGTGTTAACAGAGGCTTTATGTGTCCCTGTTGCAGTGTCTTTTAAATGGCGTCTTTTCCCGCCAGCTAATTCTCAGCCCCTATTAGCCTCTTTTATTTATTGCGGTATGTATGTTTATTTTGAGGAGCTATAGATGTAGGGTATAGGTGTTAATAGTGAGTGTTATCACTGCTGTTGCGGTTGCAGGTCAGTGGTGTTCAGTGATGAGGTGCCTGATGTTAAAAGGGTTCTAGTCTTGTGATACTGCAGGTGAGGCCTACCGGGTGTGAGATGTGTAGGCCCCCGGGCTCCTCAAGACGAACCATGCACTGCCTTTTTTGTTGTTTTTTTTTTGGGGGGGGGGTTTCTTTCCCCCTTATTTTTTCCCCAAAGTGTCCTCAGAAAAAATGGAAGGAAATCGATAGGAGTAGGTGTCAATCTAGGGTATTCCTCCGGTTGTGTGTGTTTAAGTTGGGATTGACTCACCTCCCCCTGCGTTTTGCTGGTTCAGATCAGGCCCGCAGTCCTCCACCCCAGCCGGGCCCACTCCTCCAAGAATCTCCATTCTCCGGCAGTCAGGGGATGCAACAGGAGCCTCTCCCCTGGGACCGGAGGTTGTTGATCGACCAAATAACTTCGTTTGCGGACCCCTCTGAGCACACCAGCAGAGGCCGCGCCGTGTCAGGAGAGAAAGGCCCCGAGCAAGATGGCGGCTCCCCGCGCCTAAAGTTGTTCAGGCGCTCGGAGGACTCGGTACCACAGGATCACAGGTAACAGTTTGTGAGGCTTGGGTCGTGGAATGACTGCTCCCGGGATGATGATCAGTGGGGCTGTGTAAGCAGTCCCAGGGGGAGGTAAGGCCCAGCCTGGGCAACGTGAATGGTGTTGCTGTTAGGTCTCCGGTCGCAAGTGCAGCGGTCAGACTGACCTCCTAGCCGGCAATGAAGCAGCAATCTTCTGCTCCGGAGCGGATCCCCGACCCTCCGGAGCTAGTAAGGGACACCTCAGCAAGGATGAGCAGTTACTGGGCCTGTGAATGCGCCCGCGATTCAAAAGTTTTGATAGAGGTCCCTTATTTTATGCAAGGATAAGGAGGCTATAGTTGTGGTCTTATATATATCAAAATTGCCCCCAAATATAAGCAATATTGAGGCTTTTATTTAACTTTTATGGGTCTAGAGTCAGGAGCTCTCCTCTGGCACGTCTGCTCCCGTTGGCTCTTGTTTTTATTTTATTTTTCTCAAATACTATTGAAATGTGAATCTAATATGGAAGGTTTAATATATTTCTTGTTTTATATATTTCTTGTTTTTTGTGTTAACATCATTATATGTAACAATGAACAGGAAATTAGGAGCTTTTAATGTAACAATATGGGAAGTGAAAACGTAAGGATAGGAGGAGCCAACACAGGAGTTTTGGGATAAAAAGGGAAGTGTGGAATTTAAAAAACATTCTTGAAAAAGGCTATACAAGCTGAAAGGCATTGAATGATTATACTGAATTGATGGGCTTCGTGCTGCAAGTTACACCAAAGAAATTATACAGAGCGCTCTGTTAAAATCCTGGTAACTTAGAAACATCCTGATTCAATTTGGCAATTTGCTAACCTGCTAACAGATCACAGTCTGTATTCGGATACAATTGTAGCAACCTGGTTTGCACATCACAGCTGAGGCGTAGACCATCCGGTAATCCGTGAATTCTATTGGTGGAAGGAGGTTCATGTGACTTCAGACACGCCGAGGAATGGACAAGCAGAGATACTCCTTGGGCGTCCTTCACTATCAAGGTATCGTGCTGAATAAAACATCTTTTGTTGCACTTTCCAACACACGGAGAAGCCTCTTAACAGCTTCGTATTCTGGGTGAGTCACTTAGATAAACATTGCAAGTCTGAAAATACAGATTTGTTTGAATATCAATCGAAATCCTTTGCACTAAGCACTGTGCCGTTTGCCACATAAGTATTTCCCTACACAGCCTTTCCATAACAAAGGTAATTTTTGAACTGTGTTTAATCCGGCTCAGCTTTGATTATGAACTGAACTTTTTACACTTCTGACAACATTGGAACTTTTATTACCTTCCGGAATTATTCAGAATAGTTTACTCAGAAGAGTCTACTATATATTATACTATATTATATTATATATTATATATTGCAATTAATTTTTATTCAAGCATTTGAAGTTTTTATTCAAGCATTTGAGGTTTTTAATCAGTTAAACCACCGGTGGTATTTTCATTTGTTATATATATATATATATTTATTTGTTTTTGTACATTAAATATTATTTATTTTATTATCTGTTATATATTGCACATATTTTCACTTTATTAACACTTGAATCATCACATATTCACACTATATCTGTGCCCAGATATCACATATTATTTACCTAAACCTCTACCATATAGCAGCTTTTTTAGCGCTCCCTATTGTATTTGTCTCATCATTTATAATTTTATCATATGAGCTTTTATTTATTTTCACAACTAATATCAACTCTGAATTGCTCATATCTATGTTTATCTAGCCATATTATTGATAAATCCACGCTATAGGATTTTGTATTTTTTTGTATCTCCGGCTTATTTTTTATCGTATATTTATTATAATAATATATTTAATTATAAATAGAACAATTATTTGAACTAGAATTGACTATCTATTTAACTTGACCTCTTCCATCTGGTCACACTTTTTCGGCATTTAACTAGCGCTATGCTCTGCTCCTTTTTTTCACACTTTGTCTAAACTCTGACTTGTTAGTGGTACTTGACCCCAAGGAGAATATGCAGCTCTTTTAAGTACTTTTTAATGACAAAGGTCAGCGCTTTAAAATACATTGTCTCATATATATATATATATATATATATATTCCAGCTAGAACGAATCCTCCCACCAGGTACAGCTACCTGGGTGCAAATATAGCCAATAATAGTTCCAATAAATACTGCACTCTCAGGATTTGCATGAAAAAAAGGCAGCTTTAATAGATGACATTTCATGGAACTCAAGTGCCTTTCATCAGATCACAAAACAGTGGGGGGGTTCATGCAAATCCTGAGAGTGCAGTATTTATTGGAACTATATATATATATATATATATATATATATATATATATATATTACAAACTAAAAATGTAACCGGTCGCAAATATTAATTACAATTAAAAATAAAAATGTACTCCATAATGTAACTATATATGTCCGTATGTTATAGAACAAAAGGAAAATGGCTCATTTTGTCATATGAGTATTCAAACTTTTAATGTCTGTGTAGTCATAGAACTGCAAGATTTTTGCTCATAGTATCACTTTTAAGTGTGCAAACCTCCAAAAGTTTATGTTCGCAAGCTTAGTTATATTCAATTGATAAATCCAAGAGTACCTTAAATATCCACTGACTTAGAATGTCTGTTGTATTCAACGACTGTTGTAATTATAGACAAATACTACCTGCTGTACTTCACAGTTGGCTTTGTGAAGCTTACCGCTAATGGGACCGTCTCAAAGACTTGTAGGTTTATCCCTCTCAGCACAAACTTCTGTTCTCATCGGTGGTCACTTGCTTATTCCGACTCTCTGTCTGGTCCACAGAGTTGGCCCTCAGCGTGTATTCTCTCCGGTTGGTGGAACTGCAGTATGCTGGTCCATTACGGCGTCTTGACATGTGACTGCCATTCAGCCAATAGGGTGTCCAATAGCTAGTTAGTCTCTGCACAGAGAACTATTTGAATTCATTCAGACTTCTCTTGTCACTGTGATGTAGAAGTGATCAAAAGTGGATTAAGGTGTATTTTTCTTATACCATCAACGTGTTTCACCGTTACCACAGCTTTCTCAAGATGGTTATTTGATGATTGTGATGTTCCTTATAAATACTCCTACTTGCTCTCCATTGGTGGTTTGCTTTTCAGCTGAAAATAAAACTTTTTAAAAGAGGTATTAGCCTGTATCATAATTTTGTGGAGAAAGAAATGCTAAAAAAGTATTCTGTGGAGGATGCTAAAAACACAACATATTTACAAATATATATGATATATAAAAAATCTTACTTAAAGCTTATATGTATGTGTTCCAGGGCTTGAAACAATATAAAAAAACATAATTGCTACCATATAGTCAAAAGATAGAGTGCATAAATTGAATTGTGGGAATATTTCTTAAGTTGGAACTTCATTATTGAGATGATTAGTGCTGCCACCTATTAACTATTGTGTTAATTTCATATGTTATGAAATTAACTATTGTTAATTTCATATGAGAAAACATGGTTTGCCCCATATGGAGGAAGAGTACACTAACTAGGGTGTCTAGGAATTTTTAATATAATAGATGCAGATATAAAAAATATATAACAATTACTCCCTCTGCCACCCTCTCTATCTTCCATCCAGCCACTGAGAATGAAGTTTCTTCCTTACTATCTTCCTCACGCCTCATTACCTGCCCACTCGACCCTATCCCTTCTCATCTAATACCCTCCCTATCTTCCATCCTCACTCCTGCTCTTACCCACATCTTCAACCTATCTCTCTCTACCGGCTCATTCCCATCTTCTTTCAAACACGCAAAAGTCACTCCCATACTCAAAAAACCCTTCCTCGACCCTAATTCTCCTGAAAGCTACCGCCCCATATCACTGCTTCCACTAACATCAAAACTCCTTGAAAAACTAGTTTACAATCGCCTAACCCACTTCCTGTCCGCCAACTCCTTGCTTGACCCACTGCAATCCAGATTCCGCCCAAAACACTCAACTGAGACTGCCCTTACCAAGGTTACAAACGATCTTCTCTCTGCAAAAAATATTATCCACTACTCTGTACTCACCTTACTCGACCTCTCAGCTGCCTTCGACACAGTTGACCACCCCCTCCTCCTACAGACCCTTAGCTCTTTTGGCCTCTGTGACACTGCTCTTTCCTGGATTCACTCCTATCTTTCCCTTAGTTCTTTTTCTGTGTCATTTGCCGGCGACTACTCCTCTCCTTTGCCTCTGTCTGTTGGAGTACCTCAAGGATCTGTTCTGGGTCCTCTACTCTTCTCCATCTATACTTCTTCGCTGGGTAAACTTATCAACAGTTATGGCTTCAAATATCACCTCTATGCTGATGACACCCAGATCTACCTCTCCACCCCTGCTCTCTCTCCCTCTGTCCTTTCTCATGTCAGTGACTGCTTATCTGGTATTTCTTCCTGGATGGCCTCTCACCACCTAAAGATTAACATGTCCAAGACTGAGCTCCTTCTTATCCCCCCCCTCAAGCTCTACACTGACTTCTGACTTCTCTATCCCTGTTGACGGCATCACCATTTTCCCATCACCCAAAGTCCGCTGCCTCATAGTCACATTTGAATCAAATCTATCCTTCGCCCCCCATATCCAATCGCTTTCTACATCCTGCTGTAACCATCTACGCAATATTTCCAAAATTCACCCTTTTCTGAGCTCTGACACCACAAAGCAAATAATCCACTCCCTTGTTATCTCCCGACTTGACTACTGCAATAACCTACTCGCTGACCTTCCTCTTTCCCGCCTCTCCCCCCTTCAATCCATCCTAAATGCCTCTGCCATGCTGATCAACCTTTCCCGTCGATCTGTATCTGCTGCACCTCTCTGCGAGTCCCTTCATTGGCTCCCCATTCACAGCAGAATTACATTCAAAATTCTCACCCTTACATACAAAGCTCTCACCAACGCCGCTCCCCTCTACCTATCCTCTCTAATACACAAGTATACTTCAGCCCATCCACTAAGATCCAACAATGACCTGCTCCTTGCATCTGCAACTATCCCCTTCTCTCATGCTAGACTGCAGGACTTCTGTCGTGCAGCACCTACCCTCTGGAACACTCTCCCTCGTGTTGTCAGGCTTTGCCCTAATCTGTCTTCCTTTAAATGCTTCCTGAAGACTTTTCTGTTCAGGGAAGCCTACCACCCAACTCAATAATAAATTAACTTCACTTACCTAACATTTCCCTCATCTAACTCTGTATTAACATCTTTCCCAATCTTGCAGTCCTCACCTCCTGTTTCTCAACCTCCTACCCTTCTAGATTGTAAGTTCCCACGGGAATAGGGCCCTCAATCCCTCCTGTATGTGTTTGTAAATTTTGTCCTGTCTCTTACAAGTCTTGTATTGTTTTATTTAAATGAATTGTATCCATGGACAGCGCTGCGGAATATGTTGGCGCTTCATAAATAAAGTATAATAATAATAATAATAACATAAAATCTATATATTTGAAATGATTATTACTACTATCTACAGACCCAACAGGTTTTTTTTTGTTTTTCTCTAAAATTAATGGATTTAAGTCTAATTCTTCAAACCTAATGGGTATAGTGTTTTCATTTTGTATATCATTTCTGCTTCCTTTCTTAGTAATAATTTCTCAAAGTTACCCCCCCCCCCCTCCAATTTTTCTTCATTTTGCAGATACCCCAATAGCTAAAATATTTTATTCTACTGTCATGTATTGTTCTAAAATATTCATATAACCTGGTATCTTGATCTAATTTTTCTATGTTATTAAGAATTTCTCTTATTCTGGTTCTAAGGGTCCTGGAAGTTTCACCTAAGGACTGTTTTTGACAGGTACATTAATTTAAATAAATGACCCCCTTGTCTGTACACCGAATGGTGTCATGTATTTTAAAGTATTTTTGAGTGTTTGTTGATGTATAGCACTTAATCTTTTTACTATGTGCACACACTTTGCAGCTGTAGTATGGAAAGAAACCACAAATTTTATTTCCAAGTGAATCTACATATTTCATAATTTTTTGTTTAATTTTAAAGTCATTAGGTGCCAACATAGTCTTCATATTCTTGGCTTTTCTACAAACCACTGTCGGTTCATCTGTCATAAAAGTACCTAAGATGGGATATCATCAAGAACGTGTAAGGATAGAAGAACCAAACAGATCATATGGCTATGACAATGAAAGACAGTTCATAGAACGTAAATCACGTCAGTTTAAAAAGAAAGAATGGACTATCCCACTTAGAAACAGATTCTCTAAACTTGAAAATCCAAATGAAATAGAAACTAATGACAATATAGTAAATGAATACACTGTAGCTAGACCAAGTACGTCTTGTGCTTTTTTAGAAGAAGACATTCAATTAGATCAGAGAAGAAGACCTCTAAAAAAAAGAGGGTTAGAGAAACAAGAGGAGGCAGAAAACACAACATGTTTACAAATATATATGATATATAAAACATCTTACTTAAAGCTTATATGTATGTGTTCAAGGGCTTGAAACAATATAAAGAAACATAATTGCCACCATTTAGTCAAAAGATAGAGTGCATAAATTGGATGGTGGAAATATTTCTTAAGTTGGAACTGCATTATTGAGATTATCAGTGCTGCCACCTTTTAACTATTGCGTAAAGTGTTAATTTCATATGAGAAAACATGCACCTAGATTACGAGTTTTGCGTTAGAGGCTGTGCGGTGCCAACAAGCAGTTTATGCTCACCGCTCACTTACAGACAGCGCTGGTATTACAGGTTTTTACAAACTAGACAAGAAGTGAGCGTTGAGCAAAATTTTGCTCATTACCGCACTCCAATACCAGCGCTGCTTACGTTAGCGGTGAGCTGGTGTAACGTGCTTGTGCACGATTTCCCCATAGGAATCAACGGGGAGAGCCGGCTGAGAAAAAGTCTAACACCTGCAAAAAAGCAGCATAAAGCTCCTTAACGCAGCTCCATTGATTCCTATGGGGAAATACATTTTATGTCTACACCCTAACATGAACCCCGAGTATAAACACCCCTAATCTTACACTTATTAACCCCTAATCTGCCACCCCCCGACATCACCGCAAACTACATTATATTATTAACCCCTAATCTGCCGCTCCGGACACCGCCGTCACCTACATTATACTTATGAACCCCTAGTCTGCTGCCCCCAACATCGCCGACACCTACATTACATTTATTAACCCCTAATCTGCTGCCCACAATGTCGCCGCAACCTACCTACACTTTTTAACCCCTAATCTGCTGCCCCCAACGTCGCCGCCACTATAATAAACATATTAACCCCTAAACCGCCGCACTCCCGCATTGTAAACATTAGTTAAAGATTATTAACCCCTAAATCTAAATAAAATTAAATAATTCCTATTTAAAACTAAATACCTATAAAGTAAACCCTAAGCTAGCTACAATATAACTAATAGTTACATTGCAGTTAGCTTAGGGTTTATTTTTATTTTACAGGCAAGTTTGTATTTATTTTAACTAGGCAGCATAGTTATTAAATAGTTATTAACTATTTAATAACTACCTAGATAAAATAAATACAAAAGTACCTGTAAAATAAAACCTAACCTAAGTTACAATTACACCTAACACTACACTATAATTAAATTAATTCCCTAAATTAAATACAATTAAATACAATTAAATAAAATTATCTAAAGTACAAAAAAAAAACACTAAATTACAGAAAATAATAAACAAATTACAAGATTTTTAAACTAATTAAACCTAATCTAATCCCCCTAACAAAATAAAAATAGCCCTTAAAAGGGCCTTTTGCGGGGTAATCAGTAATCAGTAGGATTGAGCTGGCATTCTATTGGCTGTTCCAATCAGCCAATAGGATTTTTTCTACCTTAATTACGATTGGCTGATAGAATTCTATCAGCCAATCGGAATTGAAGGGACGCCATCTTGGATGACGTCATTTAAAGGAACCGTCATTTAGTAAGAAGACTTCGTTGGAAGAAGATGCTCCGTGCCGGATGTCTTGAAGATGGACCCGCTCCGCGCCGGATGGATGAAGATAGAAGATGCCATCTCGATGAAGACTTCTGCCCGTCTGGAGGACCACTTCACCCGGCTTGGATGAAGACTTCTCCCGGCTTTGTTGAGGACTTTGGCCTGGTTGGATGAAGACTTCTCCCGTAAGGTGATCTTCAAAGGGTTAGTGTTAGGTTTTTTTAAGGGGGTATTGGGTGGGTTTTAGAGTAGGGTTGGTTGTATGGGTGGTGGGTTTTAATGTTGGGGGGATTTGTAATTTTTTTTACAGGTAAAAGAGCTGATTACTTTGGGGCAATGCCCCGCAAAAGGCCCTTTTAAGGGCTATTTGTAATTTAGTGTAGGGTAGGGCTTTTTTATTTTGGTGGGGCATTTTTATTTTGTTAGGGGGATTAGATTAGGTGTAATTAGTTTAAAAATCTTGTAATTTGTTTATTATTTTCTGTAATTTAGTGTTTGTTTGTTTTTTTGTACTTTAGCTAATTTGATTTAATTGTATTTAATTGTATTTCATTTAGGGAATTTATTTAATTATAGTGTAGTGTTAGGTGTAATTTAGGTTAGGTTTTATTTTACAGGTAAATGTGTCTTTATTTTAACTAGGTAGTTATTAAATAGTTAATAACTATTTAATAACTATTCTACCTAGTTAAAATAAATACAAACTTGCCTGTAAAATAAAAATAAACCCTAAGCTAGATATAATGTAACTATTAGTTATATTGTAGCTAGCTTAGGGTTTATTTTATAGGTAAGTATTTAGTTTTAAATAGGAATAATTTAGTTAATGATAGTTATTTTTATTTAGATTTATTTAAATTATATTTAAGTTAAGGGGTGTTAGGGTTAGACTTAGATTTAGGGGTTAATAACTTTAATATAGTGGCGGGCTGGCGGCGACATTGGGGACGGCAGATTAGGGGTTAATAAATGTAGGTAGGTGTCGGCGATGTTAGGGATGGCAGATTACAGGTTAATAATATTTAACTAGTGTTTGCGATGCGGGAGTGCGGCGGTTTAGGGGTTAATATATTTATTATAGTGGCGGCAATGTCCAGTTCGGCAGATTAGGGTTTAAAATTTTTATTTTAGTGTTTGCGATGTGGGGGGGCCTCGGTTTAGGGGTTAATAGGTAGTTTATGGGTGTTAGTGTACTTTTTAGCACTTTAGTTAAGAGTTTTATGCTACGGCGTGGTAGTGTAAAACTCTTAACTACTGACTTTAAAATGCGGTACCAGTCTTGACAGGAGAGGGTCTACCGCTCACTTTTTGTCATACTCGTAATTCCGGTGCTATGCAAGTCCCATTGAAAAAAGAGGATACGCAAATTACGTAAGTGGATTTGCGGTATTTCCAAGTCTGGACAAAAAAGTGAGTGGTACACCTGTACCTGCAAGACTCGTAATACCAGCGGGCGTTAAAAAGCAGCGTTAGGACCTCTTAACGCTGCTTTTTTAAGCCTAACGCAAAACTCGTTATCTAGCCGAGTGTTTGCACCATATGGAGGAAGAGTACACTAACTAGGGTGTCTAGGAATGTTTAATATAATAGATGCAGATATTAAAAATATATAATATATAATCTATATATTTGAAATGATTAATACTACTATCTACAGACCCAACAGGTTTTTTGTTTCGTTTTGTTTTTCTCTAAAATAAATGGATTTAAGTCTAATTCTTTAAACCTAATTGGTATAGTGTATTAATTTCAAATATAATTTCTGCTTCCTTTCTTAATAATAATTTCTTGAAGTTACCCCCCCCTCTAACTTTTCTTCACTTTACAGATACCCCAATAGCTAAAATCTTGTATTCTATTGGCAAGGGGGGTAACTTAGAGAAATTATTATTAAAGGGACACTGAACCCAATTTTTTTCTTTCATGATTCAGATAGAGCATGCAATTTTAAGCAACTTTGTAATTTACTCCTATTATCAATTTTTCTTCATTCTCTTGGTATGTTTATTTGAAAAGCAAGAATGTAAGTTTAGATGCCGGCCCATTTTTGGTGAACAACCTGGGTTGTCCTTGCTGATTGGACAGCACCAATAAACAAGTGCTGTCCATGATACTGAACCACAAATTTGCTGGCTCCTTAGCTTAGATGCCTTCTTTTTTAAATAAAGATAGCAAGAGAACGAAGAAAAATTGATAATAGGAATAAATTAGAAAGTTGGTAAAAATTTCTGCTCTATCTGAATCACGAAAGAAAAAAATTGGGTTTAGTGTCCCTTTAAGAAAGGAAGCAGAAATTATATACAAAATGAAAACACTATACCCATTAGGTATACTCTTAGAACTCAGAATTAAACTTAAATTCATTCATTTTTAGAGTAAAAAAGAACAACCTGTTGCTTAATTTAATTAGAAAAAGATTTATAAGGATGTGTAGACAGTAGTATTAATCATTTCAAATATCTAGATTTTATATTATATAATTTTTATATCTGCATCTATTACATTAAACATTTCTAGACACCCTAGTTAGTGTACTTTTCTTCCATATGGTGCAAACCATCGCCTAGATTTAGAGTTCTACGTTAGCCGTCAAAAGCAGCATTAAGGGGTCCTAACGCTGCTTTTGGCCGCCCGATGGTATTTAGAGTTAGGCAGGAAAGGGTCTACCGCTCACTTTCAAGCCGCGACTTTTCCATACCGCAGATCCCCTTACGCCAATTGCGTATCCTATCTTTTCAATGGGATCTTCCTAACACCGGTATTTAGAGTCTTGGCTGAAGTGAGCAGTAGAGCCTCTACCGACAAGACTCCAGCCGCAAAAAAAAGTCAGTAGTTAAGAGCTTTATGGGCTAACGCCGGTTTATAAAGCTCTTAACTACAGTGCTCTAACGTACACTAACACCCATAAACTACCTATGTACCCCTAAACCGAGGTCCCCCCACATCGCTACCACTATAATAAAAAAATGTATCCCCTAATCTGCCAACCGCACACCGCCGCCACCTACATTATCCCTATGAACCCCTAATCTGCTGCCCCTAACATCGCCGACACCTACATAATATTTATTAACCCCTTATCTGCCCCCCCCAATGTCGCCGCTACCTAACTACACTTATTAACCCCTAATCTGCCGACCGGACCTCGCCGCCACTATAATAAATGTATTAACCCCTAAACCGCCGCACTCCCGCCTCGCAAACACTATAATAAATAGTATTAACCCCTAATCTGCCCTCCCTAACATCGCCGCCACCTAACTTCAAGTATTAACCCCTAATCTGCCGACCGGACCTCGCCGCTTCTCTAATAAATGTATTAACCCCTAAAGCTAAGTCTAACCCTAACACCCTCCTAAGTTAAATATAATTTTAATCTAATGAAATAAATTAAATCTTATTAACTACAGTATTCCTATTTAAAACTAAATACTTACCTATAAAATAAACCCTAATATAGCTACAATATAACGAATAATTATATTGTAGCTATTTTAGGATTTATATTTATTTTACAGGAAACTTTGTATTTATTTTAACTAGGTACAATAGCTATTAAATAGTTATTAACTATTTAATAGCTACCTAGTTAAAATATTTACAAAATTACCTGTAAAATAAATCCTAACCTAAATTACAATTAATCCTAACACTACACTATCAATAAATTAATTAAATAAATTACCTACAATTACATACAATTAAATAAACTAAACTAAATTACAAAAAAAAAACAACACTAAATTACAAAAAATAAAAAAAGATTACAAGAATATTAGGCTAATTACACCTACTCTAAGCCCCCTAATAAAATAAAAAAGCCCCCCAAAATAATAAAGGTCCCTACCCTATTCTAAATTAAAAAGTAACCAGCTCTTTTACCAGCCCTTAAAAGGGCTTTTTGCGGGGTATGCCCCTAAGTAATCAGCTCTTTTGCCTGTAAAAAAAATACAACCCCCCCAACATTAAAACTGACCACCCATATACCCCTACTCTAACCCAAAACCCCCTTAAATAAACCTAACACTACCCCCTGAAGATCTCCCTACCTTGAGTCGTGTTCACCCAGCCGGGCACCGATGGACCAAAAAAGGACATCCGGAGTGGCAGAAGTCTTCATCCTATCCGGGCAGAAGAGTACATCCGGACCGGCAGACATCTTCATCCCAGCGGCATCTTCTATCTTCATCCATCAGGAGCAGAGCGGAGCCATCTTCTTCCAGCCAACGCGGATCCATCCTCTTCAACCGACGCCTACTCGCCGAATGAAGGTTCCTTTAAATGACGTCATCCAAGATGGCGTCCCTTGAATTCCGATTGGCTGATAGGATTCTATCAGCCAATCGGAATTAAGGTAGGAAAAATCTGATTGGCTGATCCAATCAGCCAATCAGATTGAGCTCGCATTCTATTGACTGATCGGAACAGCCAATAGAATGCGAGCTCAATCTGATTGGCTGATTGGATCAGCCAATCGGATTGACCTTGAATCTGATTGGCTGATTCAATCAGCCAATCAGATTTTTCCTACCTTAATTCCGATTGGCTGATAGAATCCTATCAGCCAATCAGAATTCGAGGGATGCCATCCTGGATGACGTCATTTAAAGGAACCTTCATTCGGCGAGTAGGTGTCGGTTGAAGAGGATGGATCCGCGTCGGCTGGAAGAAGATGGCTCTGCTCCACTCCGGATGGATGAAGATAGAAGATGCCGCTTGGATGAAGATGTCTGCCGGTCCGGAGGTCCTCTTCTGCCCGGATAGGATGAAGACTTCTGCCGCTCCGGATGTCCTCGTTTGGTCCATCGGTGCCCGGCTGGGTGAACACGACTCAAGGTAGGGAGATCTTCAGGGGGGTAGTGTTAAGTTTATTTAAGTTGGGTTTGGGTTAGAGTAGGGGTATGTGGGTGGTGGGTTTTAATGTTGGGGGGGTTTACAGGCAAAAGAGCTGATTACTTAGGGGCATGCCCCGCAAAAAGCCCTTTTAAGGGCTGGTAAAAGAGCTGGTTTCTTTTTAATTTAGAATAGGGTAGGGACCTTTATTATTTTGGGGGGCTTTTTTATTTTATTAGGGGGCTTAGAGTAGGTGTAATTAGCCTAATATTCTTTTTTTTTTTTTTTTTTTATAATTCTTTTTATTGATTTATCAATTCTATTATACAAAAAAGAAACAGTGCAGAAGTGTACAGATAAAAAAAAAAAAAAAACAAAGAAAACACAATAATACAAAAGCAGTGCACCAAAACATTCAATAGCAGAGGCGCCATTTTCTGGTATATCTTAAATCAAAAAACATGTTCATTCTATATCACCAAATAATACATATACCGTTACAATAAATATCAACAGCTTAACTTTTTTGACTTTTTTCTCCCTCTTATTCCTTTACCCTTCCCCTGCCTTCTTATTTGCCTTCCCTAAAGATAAAAAATACATCTGCAATAACAAAAAAAAAAAAACAAAAAAAAAAAAAAACCCACAGCCCCCCTCCGCGTGCCCATCATACAAGATAATACATTGCACCCTCTCCTCAGCCAGAATACAACTACAAATGTACACCCAATTATGCCGCCGAAACTAACCAGGATGCCGGGAATTTCCCCAATAACACTAATTCAGCAAAGCAAACCGATGATCGCACCGGGGCAAGAATCTGCCTTTGTATCCGAAGCGGATAAGACAAGATAATTGGTAACCATCCCTGCAAGAACTCCTTGGTTCTCTTCTCAGGTGCTTCCAGTAAATGATATGACTCAAATATAATTTGACCTTGGATTTCTTTAAAAGACCTCTCAAGGCTCGGTGCTCTCCTCGATTTCCAATTTAATAAGACAAGATGACGCACGGCTAAGATAATCGTATTCAGAATACGAGTTAATGACCCCAAGTTTCTATGTGTTTCTGTGATCAATAAAATCACATCTTGAAGTGTGAGAACACAATTTACCCCATACAATGTATTAAACCAGTGACCCAATTTACACCACAATTGATTAATTTTGGGACAGGACCAAAACATATGAAATAAGTCAGCCCTAGAATTTGAGCATCTGGGACAGTTATTTGTTCCAATATGAGAAAATTTTTGTAATTTCAGGGGATGCAAATAAAAATTATTCAAAAGCTTTGTGTGCGATTCCTTCCAGGACATCGAGACCCTACATTTATACGCCCTATTGCAACTCTGAATGATCCTCTCCTCGGAAACATCAGTGATAACCGGAAGCAACCAATTACTTATATTCTGCAGATACTTATCACTTTGTTTAGAAAGCATCATATCATACATTAAAGAGATAGAGGAGCTTCCCGTATTAAATTTCTTAATTACAGCTCTAATGAGGGACCATTCTAGTGGCACACTATTCTCCCAGCTTTGTTCACGCATAAAATGGCGAATCTGAAAGTAGGCAAATAAATCGGACCTTGGAAGATCATAAGTTTGAAACAAAGACTCAGCGGACTGAATCAGATTATCGGGCCCTAATAATTGCTTAACCCACAACAAGCCTTTATTTCCCCATACTTTAAACACCTTATGATATAAGCCCGGGATGAAGTTCGGATTACCCTGAATCGGAAGGTATTCTGAGACAGAGGGATCTACTCCGAGACACATACAAAACTTCCACCACGCAACTACGACATTTTTAAAAGATATCATTCTACTAATGATAGAGGGCAACTGTTTTGTATTACAATGTAACAGTGCTTTAAGCGCAAATGGGCGGGTATAAAAGGCTTCCTCTTGACTAACTGCTAACCTGCCGGAATCCGCTACCCAATCCAAGGCGAACTTCACCAGCGCCGCCGTGTTATAAAGCCTAACATCGGGCAAGGCGAACCCGGCGCAGTTTGATTTCTGCATAAGCTTAGCTAATGCTATCCTGGGTCTCTTATCTTTCCATATAAATTTGGAAAAACAACTATATAAATTCCTCATATCTGCATTGGAGATGAAGAGTGGCAGATTCTGAAGCACATACAGAAGACGGGGAAAAACAATCGTTTTTATTAGATTTACCTTTGCCGAAATTGATAAGGGAAATGAAGCCCATAATTGAAGATCTATTTTAATTTTTTTCAGCAAAGGGACAACATTCGCACTATACCATAATTTCGGATTTTTGTGCAACTCCAGTCCGAGATAATTAATTGCGTTAACCACTTTAAAAGGGAATTTTCCCGGGCAAAGTGAGTTATTACCCAAGTACATGAGTTCACTCTTCTCCAAGTTCACCCGGTAGCCGGAAAAGGAACTAAACTGTGCTAGGAGTTGGAGAATAACTGGGATCGATTGCAAGGGCTTATCTACAAAAATCAACATATCATCCGCATAGAGGAGAGTTTTTAGACGGTGGAGACCCAGAGAAATACCTATTAAAACCTCACGGAATCTAACTGCTAAGGGTTCTAAGGCCAAGTTAAACAAGAGGGGGGATAATGGACACCCCTGCCTGGTGCCACGCTGTAAAACAATCCCCTGTGAACGTATCCCATTAACCAAAAGATAGGAAATCGGTTTGCAATAAAGTTTATGAATGAAGAGCTTAAAGTTACCAGAAAAGCCGAATTTCTGCAGTGAGCAGAATAAATGCTCCCAGACAATAGAGTCAAAAGCCTTGACTGCGTCAAGGGTTAAGACTGCTGAATCACGAATTTCGTCATTACTAGACTCTGGTAGCAAATTCGACATAAAATCTAAAAACGTAGAAACCTTACGTATATTCCGCGACGAATTTCTAGAGGTCATAAAGCCAGTCTGATCCGGATGGATCAGACCCTGCAGGCAACGATTCAATCTGGAGGCTATAATACTAGCAAGAAGCTTGTAACCAGTATTAAGTATTAGCCTAATATTCTTGTAATCTTTTTTATTTTTTGTAATTTAGTGTTTGTTTGTTTTTGTAATTTAGATTAGTTTATTTAATTGTATGTAATTGTAGGTAATTTATTTAATTAATTTATTGATAGTGTAGTGTTAGGTTTTATTGTAACTTAGGTTAGGATTTATTTTACAGGTAATTTTGTAATTATTTTAACTAGGTAGCTATTAAATAGTTAATAACTATTTAATAGCTATTGTACCTAGTTAAAATAAATACAAAGTTGCCTGTAAAATAAATATAAATCCTAAAATAGTTACAGCTATATTAGGGTTTATTTGAAGGTAAGTATTTAGTTTTAAATAGGAATACTTTAGTTAATATGATTTAATTTATTTCGTTAGATTAAAATTATATTTAGCTTAGGGGGGTGTTAGGGTTAGGGTTAGACTTAGCTTTAGGGGTTAATACATTTATTAGAGTAGAGGCGAGGTCCGGTCGGCAGATTAGGGGTTAATATTTGAAGTTAGGTGGCGGCGATGTTAGGGAGGGCAGATAGGGGGGTATTATAGGGTTTGCGAGGCAGGAGTGCAGCGGTTTAGGGGTTAATAACTTTATTAGAGTAGCGGTGAGGTCCGGTCGGCAGATTAGGGGTTAATAAGTGTAGGTAGGTAGCGGCGACGTTGGGGGGGGCAGATTAGGGGTTAATAAATATAATATAGGGGTCGGCGATGTTAGGGGCAGCAGATTAGAGGTACATAGGTATAATGTAGGTTGCGGCGTTATCCGGAGCGGCAGATTAGGGGTTAATAGTATAATGCAGGTGTCAGCGATAGCGGGGGTGGCAGATTAGAGGTTAATAAGTGTAAGGTTATGGGTGTTTAGACTCGGGGTTCATGTTAGGGTGTTAGGAGCAGACTTAGAAAGAGTTTCCCCATAGGAAACAATGGGGCTGCGTTGGGAGCTTAAAGCTGCTTTTTTGCAGGTGTTAGGGGTTTTTTCATCCCAAACTGCCCCATTATTTCCTATGGGGGAATCGTGCACAAGCACGTTTTGCCAGCTTATCGCTACCGTAAGCAACGCTGGTATTGAGGGTTGAAGTGGCGGTACATTCGGCTCAACGCACCCTTTTTGGAGCCTAACGCAGCCCTTCAGACAGCTCTAAATACCAGCATTGTCTTAAGGGTGCGTTGGGAAAAAAAGCTGCATTAGCTATGCGGGTCTTTACCGACAAAACTCTAAATCTAGCCGCATGTTTTCTCATATTAAATTAACAATTCACACAATAGTTAATAGGTGGCAGCACTAACCATCTCAAAAATGCAGTTCCAACTTAAGAAATATTCCCACAATCCAATTTATGCACTCTAGTTTTTGACTATATGGTGGCAATTATGTTTATTTATATTGTTTCAAGCCCTTTAACACATACAAATAAGCTTTATGTATGATGTTTTATATATCATATATATTTGTAACCAGTTTGTTTACAGAAGTCTGAGTTAATTCAAATAGTTCTCAGAGAGACGAACCAGCATTGGACCCCCTATTGGTTGAATGGCAGTCCCATGTCAAGATGCCGTAATGGGCCAGCATAGGGCATTTCCACCAACCAAAGAGTATACACGCTGAAGGCGAACTCCGTGGAGCAGACAGAGAGTCCGAATAGGCAAGTGACAGCCAATATGAACACAATTTTGTGCTGAGAGGGATATACCTACAAGTTCATGAGGTCCCGTTAGCGGTAAGCTCTGCAAAGCCAACTGTGAAGTTGAGCAGGTAGTATTTGCCTATAATTACAACAGTCGTTAAATACAACAGACATTCCAAGTCAGTGGATATTTAAGGTTCTCTTTGATTCATCAATTGAATATAACTCCGCTTGTGAACATAAACTTTTGGAGGTTTGCACACTTAAAAGTGATGCTATGAGCAACAATCTTGCAGTTCTATGACTACACAGACATTAGAAGTCAGATTGCTCATATGACAAAATGAGACACTTTTTTGTTCTATAACATACAGACAGATAAAGTGATAGCGTGGAGTACATTTTTATTTTTAATTGCTTGTTTTTATATTTGTGACCGGTCACATTTTTAGTTTATAATAAATATATATCTTTATTACATATTTCAGATCCTACATTTCTGTTATTTAGTTATAAACGATAAATACATTTTATTTACCCTTTTAGCTGTGAGCACTCTTGTATTACATCTTTTTCATCTTTCGTATTTTTCAATTTTGTTTGTGGGAGCAGGTTAAAATAAGAGCATAAGGGATAAAATCTGCACTACTCTTTGTTGCATTACACTACAATCTATTATAAACCTTTCATGTTTTGTCCATATGACCAGGACTAATGGGCTGTAATACTGTTAACCACAGCTAAGTGGTACCTTTTCTTTCTAAAGGTAATTGGTCATAAATGCTTTTTATCAGGCGTGTAGAACATGTAATCAGTTAATGTGTTTTGTGACCAGGGATGTTATCCTGCACTGTACCACCCATTAATTATCATGCAGCCATCCATTAGCTCTTTTTATCTCATTGTGGAATATATGGCAAGAGATGGAATGGAAAAGAAGACCCTTACTGAATCCTTTTACATGTAGGTAACATATGCCATACTAAGGCTCCAATGTTCAAAACATCAAGAGACTAATTAGAAACTGCCTTTCTGGCCTCGTTGGACTCACTTTTGAGATTTTCAAAGAAAAGTGGCATGACCAAGCAGTGCTGGCGAGCGGCAATGTCTCTAGCCTAGAAGTCAAAGGGAGTGTGATGTCACCACTCACATTGCTTACATCGTCGCTCGTCGGCAGGGTGGTCCCTATTTGAAGTGTGCCTACATGGTGCAGACAGTGCGCTCACTGAAAATAATAATAGTTTCCATGTAGGCACACTCCAAAGATCGACTGCCAGGACCTAAGTTGCACTACACCTATGCTAACTACCTCAGGCAATGTAGTCTCAACAGCTGATATTTTGCGAGACAAACATGGCTACTACCCTTCTCGCAACCTGCATTTTGCTGAATCCAACATATCGCACTGGTATCGATATGTCCGAATCAAATGGCAGCCTACTCCCACTAGCATGCCCTGCTTACTCCCCCTAAATGCCTGTACCTACTTCACATATATCCTACTCCCCCTGCACCGAATTTCTACCTCCCACTGACCACCTACACCAGAGCTAACCTACACTCCCCCTGCACCACCCAGCTAACTCCCCCTGACTGCCTACAACTACGTCATGCCTAACCTACACACCCCTGGAACGCCCAGCTAAGTCTCTAACACCGCCTACACTTAAGTAATGTCTAACCTACACTCCCCTGAAAAATTAGAAACAATGCAGAGGGGTGGCAAAACCTCACCGGCCAAGTCAGGTTCCTGGAACTGAGCACAGGTCTGGCGCTTCTTTAAATACTTAAAATTATGCATTGTTATGTAGATAATGTTTCTTGTTGTTTTTATTATTTGTTATTAAAGACAGTATAATTAAAATTATAGTTCTACATAACTGTATGCCTGTTATGTAAAAATATAATGTAATGCTTCTGATTACTATAACATAAATATATTAACATATACATTTATGTTATCACTAATAAACACAACAAGCATACATAAATACATTTTAGTTTATATGCAAAACTTAAAATAATATGCAATGTACATGGCAAAGCATTTCTTTTTAAATATTGAATATCAATGCAAGGCCAGACTACATTATATATACAATGTTTAAAATAAAATGCATGGTCATGTATAATGCTGACACAAAGATGGGCCCCCGGTGCCTGTACCCTGGATCAAGAGGGCCCCGGTGTGGATGAAGAGGAGCTGAATTTTTGCATGTGAGATAAAACTGGGTTTAGTTAGGGCTTTTTGGAGTGTTTTTTTATTTTAAAGAATATGATTTTTTATTTTAAATATTAATTTTTAGGAAAGGTTTTCTAGTTAGACTTTATTAAATTGGGGGTTGATTATTTGGTGGGGATCGCTTGTATTGTAGAGGGTGGTGTAATTTTTTTAAGTGTAAAAGAGCTGTATTAACTTTAGGGCAATCCCATACAAAAGGCCTTTTTAAGGGCTATTGTAATTTATATTTAGTGTTTAGTTTTTTTGTTTTGGGTAGAGGTTTTTATGGGGCATGTGCGTTAGTGTTAGGTATAATGGTGTTTTTTATTTTGGATACTGTCTTTTTTATTTGATGTAACTTAGACTTTTGTTTTTGTTCTGTAACTTAAGGGGTTTAGTTTAGAGGGGGGTTAATTAGACTAGGGTTAGTGTGCATTGGGGTTTGTGGCGGTTTACTGGTTAATAGTGTAGGGTAATTGTGGTGGGCTAGTGATGGTATAGGGGTTAATAGTATAGGGTACTTGTTGTGGGCTAGTGGCAGTATAGGGGTTAATAGTTTAGATGGGTATTTGCAATGGGCTAGTGGTGTTATGGGGTTAATAGTTTATATGTGTACTTGTGTTGGCTAGTGGCGGAATAGAGGTTAATAGTTTAGATGGGTACTTGTGGTGGGCTAGTGGCATCATAGGGGCTAGTAGTTTAGATGTGTACTTGTGGTGGGCTAGTGGTGTGTAATAGTGAACAACTGCAGGGTTTATTTCAGAAGGACAGGACAGAGTTTTAAGTGAATCAAAATTGCTTTTATTTGCAATTTTCCACAAAACAGTACTCTTTTATTCATAGACCTAAACAATGCAATAAATAAATACAATATTTAGAAACTTTTAACATAAAATAATAAGTACAATACTTAAAGGGACAGTCAACCCAAAAAGTTTTTACGTATATTCTGTTTTCAAGTTAAAGCACTTACTTTTGGCGGCGCTGCCATTTAAAAATGTTCGTCTGGCTCCACTCAGTCATCAGTGATATCATGATCTTCTTGTGATCCCTGTAATTTTTCTATCTTCCTTGTAATTGGCTTTAGCGCATGCGCAAATTGTGTTCCTTGTGGTTGATATTTTTTATTAGCTCTTGCAAGCCAAGAAGGGAATTAAAATCTCTTGCGTGATGGTTAGTGTGTTGTATGCAGTCTGCTTTTGATATATGTGTCTTTTCCTGTAGAACATTTTCCCCTATTATATAATTCTGTTGCTAAAGTGTTGAGTTTTGCCAGCCCTGTATATAGTGTTTATGGTGACAGTTTCTAAACATTTGTAATCATCTTACTCTAAAGTAGGTCTAAATAATACAACAAACAAAGGTTGTGTTTAACAAGATAGAGAGGAAGACTTGAACGTCATTCATGCTGAACACTTTAAAAATAGCTTTACGAAAATGGTATGAATAAATCTAGTTTTAATAGGGGAACATGTTCTACAGGATAAGACACATATATCAAATGCAGACTGCATACAACACACTAATCACCAAGCAAAATATTTTAATCCCCTTCTTGGCCTGCAAGAGCTAAAAAAAATGTCAACCACAAGGAACACAATTTGCGCATGCGCTAAAGCTGGTTACGAGGAAGATAGAAAAATTACAGGGATCACAAAAAGATCATGATGTCACTGATGATGAAAAAGTTAAAGGTTTTATTGGATGATGGTTTGGAAGAAGGCTACTTCCACTTCGATACATTAATGGTAGAACATCCATGAACGCCCATCTTCCATCATCTTCTAAAAATACATAAATTCCTTTTAAATGTCCAGGGTCGCCCAGTAGTATGTGAAATATTAACCTTGTTAGAACGTTTATCACAATGGTTGGATTCAGTTAATTTCATTAACCTCCTTGATAATAATAAGTTTTAAGTTAATTTAATTTATAGACATCATCTCCTAATATCTATACAGATACTATTTGTTACCCTTTTAGGCAGACTTATATTTTATACAACTGTGCATAAAGATGTATGTCTTATATAGCAGTTTATATTGATGTAATAGTTTATAATTGTTGAATTGTTGAATTTATGTAATTGTTTTTTATGAATGTTTTAGTTACTCAAACCTGATATGCTCATATTGTCCCCTCTCACATCAAGAGGCTGCTTTGTAGTTTTTCTCTTGCAATATTGATTCACTTAAATTTTGCTCAACAGCTCTAATCAACCAATGGTCTGGGTATGGCCTTTATTTTTCTCTTCATTTTACTTTTTTTCTACATGTTATTTTCTATTATCTCAATGGTTATAATATCATTGGAATATTTTATTACTTATTAATAGCATAAGGTCAATGAGTGGCCTTCCTTTTAAGTGTCCCCTATGTTTGGAAATTGTATCTTGTTCCAGAGGTTCATGAGAGTTTTGCAAGGGGTGGGGGGACGGGGATTACTCTCACTTTGTATGTATAATTTTACTTTACAGGAATTTTTGTAATATATTTTGCATTTCTACATATTTTCATGCCTGAAAGTTATTGTTATTTACTTTTGCATCCTCAATTAAAAAAAAAGAAAAGACCTTAATCTTTTCATACAATTTGTGAATGCAAAGAGGAACCATTGAGTAAACACTCCTCTCCTAACTAATGTTTATTTAACTGCTTAAATAACCAAGAGGACATCAAATTTTAATCAAATTCTGAGATGCTCTGTGCTACATAGTGGAATCTTGTGATTCTTGTTTTTAAAATCAGTGTTGCTTATGTTATATTTCAAACGTAATTGGCAGATGTTATATTATAACTTGGTTCCAAAATAAATAGAGGAATAACAGAAAATCTACATGTTTTCATTATATGATATGGCAAATGACAGCAAGATTTATAATATCTAGACATTTCCATTTATGTGTTAATTCAGTTGCACGCTGTAAGCAATATTTTTAGAAGTGGATATTGCCTGAAAAAAAAAAAAACGAGATGACTGACAGGATCACAATCTCTTGCTGTGTTATCATAGATCATGCACAAAGCGCAAAGCTCCTTTGATCCTTTAAAATACTCAACTTGGCTTACAAGGAAATTAAATCCCAGAGCTCATATTTTCATCACATTTTTTTCCTGTGTTTTAGAATTATGATTATTAAGATCTAAGGACATGTAGGTTGGACAGGAGAGATTATTAATAATCTTTATTTTGCAATAACAGGGTAGAATTTAGTTCTAAAATTACTAACAACAAATTATAGTTTTTAGCACATCTTAGAATTTTTCCAGCTATTTGTACTTTTTTGTGAAGCTATGGGCTGCAGATTCACACAACTTATGCCTCTCTAGCTATGTTGATGCACCACATATGACCTTCCTTATGGTACTCATAAACTATCATCAGTAAAGTATACTGCCAAGAGATTGCAGTAAAATACACAGGAACGCAGGGATAAGGCTAGATTACAAATTCAGCACAATTGATAGCCCAGGTTGCATTATCTTTTGCATAGATATGCACAAAAAATAACACAAATTTTGAATTACAAGGGGACAGTTAAATATTTTAATCAAAGCATCTTAATGTGGCCAAACCCTTTTTAGCATGCCCTATACGTTTAATAGATAGCGTAGGGAGGGCAATTAGCTCTCTCAATTTACTTGTATTACACAAGTGGTTATATGGACACTCACATCAAAATGAAACTGTCATGATTCAGATAGAGCAGCAATTTTAAACAACTTTCCAATTAACCTCCATTAACAAAATGCGCACAGTCTTTTAATATTTACAATTTTTGAGTCACTAGCTCCTACTGGGCATGTGCAAGAATCCACAGAATCTACGTATATGCATTTTTATTGGCTGATGGCTGTCACATGATACAAGAGGAGTGGAAATAGATATAACTTTGACATTTTTCTGAAAAAAATCGACTATTCGTTTAACGTTCAGACATGGGGGTCGATTTATTAAGCAGCGGATGCTGCATCGATGTCCCATTGTTTCAGGTGCTCTTAAAATGGAAGTCAACAAGCAGCGGTTATAAGACCGCTGCTCCTTAACTTCTCCACCAGCTTTTAGGTCGCGGACTGAAATCATCCGATCCAATACGATCAGAATGATTGACTGCCCCTGCTAGCAGCCAATTGGCCGCCAGTGAGCAAGGGGCGGAATTGCACAAGCATTTCACCAGAAATGCTTGTGGAGGTCAAGCAGACATGATTGGCTACAGCAACCATCCCTAAGTGCTATTGCATTGTCTTTTATTGTGCATTTGTTGATTATACAAATCTACTGTGCTTGACTGCAGTCCAAAATACCACTGTAAAATGTAGTTACTTTTCATATTTGGCCATTATTATTAATAATATAGCACATAACTACATGAAGGACTCCACTACTTGTGCACCATCAGCTTAGCACTATGGCATGATTTTCTCTGTGCTCCCCCTTAAAAAAAACTAACACTAACCCCTTGAAGATCACCCTACCATAAGACGTCTTCACCCAACCGGGCAGAAGTGGTCCTCCAGATGGGCAGAAGTCTTCATCCAAGCCGGGCAGAAGAGGTCCTCCAGACGGGCAGAAGTCTTCATCCAGACGGCATCTTCTATCTTCATCCATCCAGCACGGAGCAGCTCCATCTTCAAGACATCCGACGCGGAGCATCCTCTTCATCCGGAGTCTTCTTCAACAATGACGGTTCCTTTAAGTGACGTCATCCATGATGGCGTCCCTTCAATTCCGATTCTGCCCGGTTGGGTGAAGACATCTCATGGTAGGGTGATCTTCAAGGGGTTAGGGTTAGGTTTTTTTAAGGGGGGATTGGGTGGGTTTTAGAGTAGGGTTGGTTGTGTAGGTGGTGGGTTTTAATGTTGGGGGGGGTATTTGTACTTTTTTTTACAGGTAAAAGAGCTGATTACTTTGGGGCAATGCCCCGCAAAAGGCCCTTTTAAGGGCTATTTGTAATGTAGTGTAGGGTAGGGCTTTTTTTCTTTTGGGGGGCTTTTTTATTTTGTTAGGGGGATTAGAGTAGGTGTAATTAGTTTAAAAATCTTGTAATTATTTTATTATTTTCTGTAATTTAGTTGGGGGGGGGGTTGTACTTTAGATAAAAAAATTAAATTGTAATTAATTGTATTTAGTTTAGGTAATTAATTTAATTATACTGTAGTGTTAGGTGTAATTGTAACTTAGGTTAGGTTTTATTTTACAGGTACATTTGTCTTTATTTTAACTGGGTAGTTATTAAATAGTTAATAACTATTTAATAACTATTGTACCTAGTTAAAATAAATCCAAAGTTGCCTGTGAAATAAAAATAAAACCTAAGATAGCTACAATGTAGCTATTAGTTATATTATAGCTAGCTTAGGGTTTATTTTATAGGTAAGTATTTAGTTTTAAATAGGAATAATTTAGTGAATTGTAGTAATTTTATTTAGATTTATTGTAATTATATTTAAGTTATGGGGGTTAGGGTTAGACTTAGTTATTTTAACTGGGTAGTTATTAAATAGTTAATAACTATATAATAACTATTGTACCTAGTTAAAATAAATACAAAGTTTCCTGTGAAATAAAAATAAAACCTAAGATAGCTACAATGTAACTATTAGTATTTAGTTTTAAATAGGAATAATTTAGTGAATTGCAGTAATTTTATTTAGATTTATTGTAATTATATTTAAGTTATGGGGGTTAGGGTTAGACTTAGGTTTAGGGGTTAATAACTTTATTATAGTGGCGGAGACGTTGGGGGCGGCAGATTAGGGGTTAATAAATGTAGGTAGGTGTCAGCGATGTTAGGGACAGCAGATTAGGGGTTAATAATATTTAAATAGTGTTTGCGATGCGGGAGTGCGGTGGTTTAGGGGTTAATATATTTATTATAGTGGCGGCGATGTCCGGTTCGGCAGATTAGGGGTTAAAAATTTTATTTTAGTGTTTGCGATGTGGGTTGGCCTCGGTTTAGGGGTTAATAGGTAGTTTATGGGTGTTAGTGTACTTTTTAGCACTTTAGTTAAGAGTTTTATGCTACGGCATTGTAGTGTAAAACTCTTAACTACTGACTTTAAAATGTGGTACCAGGCTTGACAGGAGAGGGTGTACTGCTCACTTTTGGTCAGACTTGTAATACCGGCGCTATGCAAGTCCCATTAAAAATATAGGATACGCAATTGATGTAAGTGGATTTGCGGTATTTCCGAGTCTGGCCAAAAAAGTGAGCGGTACACCTGTACCTGCAAGACTCGTAATACCAGCGGGCGTTAAAAAGCAGCGTTGGGACCTCTCAATGCTGCTTTTTAACCCTAACGCAAGACTCGTAATCTAGCCGAATGCTTTTTCGCAATCATTAAATTTGATCTCCACTGGCGATAAGGCCTTACTTGCATATGCAATGATCTTATTCTGTTTATCATATTGCTGATAAAGAACCGCACTTAAGGTAAGATCTGTAAATCCTGTCTCCAAGTAAAATGGTTCTTCCTTTATTGGATAGGTTAAACAAGGGGCTTGAGTAAGCCTTAGCTTTAACTCTTGAACTGCCTGGTTTAGTAATTTTAGCATAGTTGTCAATACATTTCCTAGAGTCATTTGTTATACCTAGTAATGATGTTAGTTCTTTAATACTTGTTGGATTCTTTGTTTTCAATAAAGCTTCAACCTTCTTTTTCTGGGGATTCAAACCATCAGCAGTTATTTCATGACCAAGGAAATTCACCTTAGTTCTACACCATTGAGCTTTTTGAATTGAGAGTTTTACACCTGCCTTTTTCAATTGATTAAGTACATGCCTGACTTCTTCCAAGTGTTCATCAAAAGTAGAGCTTTTGATTAATACATCATCCACATAGCATAATGTCCCCCTCTCAGCAGCATTAGGCAAAGCCTTATGCATAAAAATACCAAACTCCTGTCCTGAATTAATATATCCAAAAGGCATCCTGACCCAGGTAAACTGTTCTCCACCAAATGAAAATGCAAGTTTAGGTTGGTCCTCCTCACACACCTTGACAGTCCAATAACCTTGTGCACAGTCTAAGGTTGTAAAGATTTAAGAACCTTGTATCTGTGCAATACATTGATCTATGTATGGGACTGGCCATCCTGACATAGGCACACGCTTATTAAGTTGTCTCAAGTCAGCACACAACTGCCATTGCCCATTTGGTTTCCAGAAGTTCTCAATAATATCTGCTAAAGTTTCATAGGAGGCCAATGGTAGATTATATTGTCTCACATATACTGGAGGTGCTTTAGGATCAGTTGGAATCCTAAGAATATGTAGATCTGTTGAACCACAGTCATAAGAATCTTTGGCAAATATCTCCTGAAATTCGATTAAGATTTCTCTTAATTGTTGGCATTCCCTTTCATTAGAACACCCATCTGCCAAAAAAATCTGTTCCTCCACCATTTCATTAAATCCAGGAAAAATTCAGGTTTACCTATCTCATGTCTCTTCAAGCTGTACAGACAAGTCTTTAGTAATCATATTTACCCCCTTCTTCTCTTCCTTTGCATACCCTTCTGATTCTTCATCAGAGATTTTTTGATCAAAGATAATTTCAAATTCCGTAATCTTACATATGCCTTCCTTTTCCTTGAAAGGGTATACAGATTGCACTGTGAACAATCCATAAGGTTGGGAATGGAAACATTGCTTCACTATCTGCTCTTCTGTTAAATAACCCTCAAGGATAAGACCTCTAACATAATTAGTAGGATCAGAGGTGAAATACTCAGTATCTATTGCAAACCCCACTATATTACTCCTCTCCAAGCATATACTATGGGGCATCACATTATTTGCCAAAATGGTAAATGGCATCTGGTGAATATTGACCAATGGTATATGAGTAACAGTTATGCCCAATTGTTGGATCTTCTGACATATTTATCAGAGCATCAGAGCCTTGAATTTCTTGCCCCCTTTTAACCTATAGAGAAAGAGGAAATTGATTTCCACCCCCTGGAATAGTTACATTATTTTGAACGTGTACAATCATTGCATATGGCAATTGTTGAGCAGATCTCAAAACTTTTATGTCATCCATATAGTTTAGAGGGTTAATCTTTAATCTTGACCATAAAATATGATTGTTAAAATCAATTTGAACAGCAAATAGATGTAACAAATCATTTCCAATATACGTTTGATATTTTGGCTCATCCAAAACCAAAAATAAATGTCTGGCAGTCTTATTTCCAAGAGAGACAGACAACAAGCATTTAGCTAAAACAGCTACGTCTGTAACATCACCATCACTATCATGTACCCACTGATCATAAGGTTGAAGATTCCTAATTATCATTGGATTCTCTAATTGTCTTAATAAGTAACTACTAATGTAACTATGCTCTCTATTAAGGGCAAGTTTTGCATGTTTTATCCTTCCAATATCATTAATTTGAAGAGGAATAAACAATTCATGATCTATTTCTTTTAAATCAGTTAAAAACTGAGTATGATTCTTTAGATCAGATGACTTACCATTCTTCTGAAGAAAAGAAATAGTTAGTAAATCACCTTCCACCAAAGTACCTGCAATCTCTTTTGGATTAACTTGAATTACATTGTCACACATGCATGCCAACTTATTTTGTAGGATTGTCATCTCAGGTACTTGACTGTTCCCGAAAATGAATTTCAACAGAATCCTGTTTATGCTCAATTATATGACAACACTTTGGATTAGTATAATATTTAACCCGTTGATAATTGATTGGTGTATTCACTTGTGACCATACAACACCATTTATGCAATCAATTATGGGATTAAGGTGTCTAAGCAAATCATTCCCAATAAGAAATTGTTCTTCAACTGCTTTAACCACAACAACTGGATGTTGCAGGGACATTTTCCCAATTTTTATTTTAAGCCATATATAACCTATAACTTCAATAGGGTTTCCATCAAAATTTTGCAAAATACCAGTGTAGGTTTTTAATTTTAACTTCTTTGGAGCTATGTTCATGATTTGCCTAAAAATATTTTCTGACATGACAGTAATTTGAGAACCAGTATCAATCAGGCTCATGGCCTGTCCCATAATGTTCTGGATGTTGAGGGGTATATAATACCTCTGATTTCTTTCCTGCATTTCACAGAGAAAATGAGAATGCTCCAGCATGTTAGCATTCTTCCATTGTTTACATTTGGTAATATTGTCCCCCTCTAGGGATGAATCACCTAACCATTGTATTGTGAAAATTTTAGGGGAATTATCAGTATTAATGGTATGGGTATCCAATATCAACCCATTACCATCACCTTCAGGTAAAGCTTGCAAGACTGCTGTAGTTTCATGAGATTTAATAACATCCTGCATATGACTACAGTTTTCAAGTAACATGTTATCTCTTAACCCCATATGAACAGGATCAGGAGTGACACATGACACACTCTCAGTCTGTCCTGTTAAAGGGAGAGAAGCATTTTTGCATTCATTAGAGCTTACATGATCACTTAAAATCATATTTTTATTAGATTGATGCTTTACCAAATTTTCACCTGTGGAAACATTAGTACCATGAGCAATAACATTTTCTAAATTAATATTTACATCAGATACTATTTGTACATTAGATTCATTAATCACATCAAATCCTGGCATTTGCTTCAGGGTATCATTAACTAGTCAATTTACTTGACTAGTACTAGGCTGGCAGGCAGAAAAACAGCTCTTTTCTGATTTCACTTTTGGCTGGGACAGCATTGACATCAACTGGCTCATCTGCAGGCCTAACTCCTTAACCTGTTTTTCCAGCCTACCATAGTCTTCAGACTTTTGAGGAGCTTTACTAAAAGTTACCTCCTTTGGACTGGAATGAGCAGGTTGTGTTACAGCTGTTGCTGTAGGATTAGTATTTGCAGATCCTCTGCTAGGAAACCTATTGTTATAATAGCTTCTGTTAAACCAGTTTCTTTTCCCTCAACCAAAATTATCAGTATTAGCATTTGCAGGACCCCATGCATTCTGTCTCGGTCCCCCATCTCCTGAACATTTCTCTGTCTGAGAATTCTGACTGGACTGTAATGGATGCTCAGAAGTAACACTAATTTCTGCTACTTGTCTTGAATAACTCTTTGTTTTAGAAACACCCTTTAACTCAAGTTGGTAAATTTCATAAACTTTGGTACATTCTCTAACAAGCCAATTTAATGACACTGTCGGGTTAAAATCTCTGACCAGATTTTGGCATATGTATGTAGGTAATGCATAAAAATACAATTGTTTAAATTCTGGGCAATTACAATCTGCAGCTGCTTCACTTTCACAATAAGACTGTTTAAGACAAGCCAGAAAATCACAAGGGCTCTGATCATCTGCACATTGCATACTGTACAAACTTCTTTTTCTTTGCAAGGACAGTTTAAGAGGGGAAAAGGCTGTATACAGTTCATCCTTTATATTATCTCACTGTTTAACCCCCTCTTCCTCAAGACATTTGAAAAATCCAAAATGCTTAACAACAAAAGTCCAAGGTAAATAACGTATCTTAGAACTGTTATCTGTCACCTCCAGCAACTCCAAAGTACGTTCAAATAAATCTATATGATCAACAATTAATGTTTTACTACATTCATCAAATGGTTGAATAGTTTCCTTAAAAAACTTTATGATTTTCACATCATTATGCCTAACATTCAATTGTTTTGCTTGTTTCCTTTTATTTGGCAATGTTTTATAATCAATACTTTCAGCACCATCAGAAAATTCCTCTGCCTCTCCCGACTTTGACACCTGATCACAATCACCATTCTGTGATCCAAATCTTTCTTTTCCTTTGAGGAAAAATAAACATGAGCGGGAGTTGAAAATTTAACCTCAGGATGAACAGAGACCTCAGATTGACTTTCCTTGAGTTTCTCCAATTCATTTTCAGCATACATTAGTCGTTTATCAAGAATGCTATTAACATGTGTTATAGCATCATTTTCATGATTAGAGGACGTCAATCTGTCTTTAAGAGCACTAACTCTGTATTCTAAGTCATTTATTTTAAACTGCAACTCACGTTCTTTCTTTTCCTGGCAGTAAACCTTGTTTTAACTTTCAGACAATATTTTATTCAACATATCCACCTCAGCTGATACCATAGTAAATTCAGCATTTTGCTGAACATATTTATCAGCCCAAAATTCTTGCAAAAGAAACAATATTGGCCATGTACTATATATCAATTTATTTATCTCATTAGAGCCCTTAGCATTTGCCAATTCTAACAATTTTGCCATATAACCATCAGGGTTATCACACAAAACATATTTTGGGTCATGAATCATTGCCTTTAAATCCAGATACCAATTCTCAAAAGAATCCTTTAATTTAACTTTACAAAAGAGTTGATGTAAAACTCTATTTCGCACAATCTCAGCAGTGCCTCCAAGATGTTATGAATATTACCTTTTATGTATAGAAGTATATTATGTGATAGGAGTAATGCGTGTAATTTTTAATGACACACTTTCTTATAACTTGTTAAAGATAATAAACAAAACCTGAATCCTTTTGGTTGCTATCAGTCTATTAATTATACCGACACCAGATAAATAAACAAAAATTAGCTTTATTAAAAGATTTTGATTAGAAAATAATCAGAAGTAATCAAAATATATACAGTGAAATAACCTATAATCCTATTATATAAAAAGCCAAGTGTGTTTGTCCGAAGCTGTCATGCGCAGTAGAGACAGCACGAGGACAAACACACCTGGCCTTACCTGACATTCCATGCTGTTTGTGGTGAAAGTGGGTGTGGCTGGGCGAGACTGTGGGCATGGCAGGATGGGGCCGTGGGCGGGGCAGGACAGTGGGTGTGGCCGGGCATGGTCAGGCATGGTGGGGTGTGGCTGGAGGAGGTCAGCATGACAGAGAGGGGAGAGAAATAGAAAGAGAGGGGGAGAGACAAAAAGAGATAGGAAAGAGCTAAAGAGAGGGGGTAGAGCAGAAGAGAGGGGAAAGTGCAGAAGAGAGGGGGGAGAGAGAGCAAAAGAGAGGGGAGAGAGACAGAGCAAAAGAGAGGGGGAGAGAGGGGGGAGAGAGAGAGCAAAAGAGAGGGGGGAGAGAGAGAGCAAAAGAGAGGGATGGAGAGAAAGAGCAAAAGAGAGGGATGGAGAGAGAGCAAAATAAAAGGAGAGAGAGACAGAGCAAAAGAGAGGGAGAGAGAGCGCAAAAGATAGGGGGAGAGAGAGCGCAAAAGAAAGGGGGGAGAGAGACAGCACAAAAGAGATGGGAGAGAGAGAGCACAAAAGAGGGGGAGAGAGAGCGCAAAAGAAAGGGGGAGAGAGAGAGCGCAAAAGAGATGGGGAGAGAGCGTGCTAAAGAGGGGGGAGAGAGAGCGAGAAAGAGAGTGCAAAAGAGAGGGGTAGAGAGAGAGCACAAAAGAGAGAGAGAACGCAAAAGATAGGGGGGAGAGAGAGAGCGTAAAAGAGACGGGGGAGAGAGTGCAAAAGAGAGGGGAAGAGAGAGCAAAAGAGAACGGGGAGAGAAAGCAAAAGAGAGGGGGAGAGGGAGCAAAAGAGAGGGGAAGAGAGAGAGAGCAAAAGAGAGGCGGAGCAAGAGAGAGCTCAAAAGAGAAGGGGATAGAGCGCAAAAGAGAGGGGAGAGAGAGCAAAAGAGAGGGGGAGAGAGCGCAAAAGAGAGGGGGAGAGAGAGCAAAAGAGAAGGGGGAGAGAGAGAGCAAAAGAGAGGGGGAGAGAGAGAGCAAAAGAGAGGTGCAGTGAGAGAGAGCACAAAAGAGAGGGGGAGAGAGCTCAAAAGAGAGGGGGAGAGAGCACAAAAGAGAGGGGGAGAGAGCACAAAAGAGAGGGGGAGAGAGAGCAAGGGGTGGGACCGCTGTACTTCAAAAATTGGCACGTGTGAACGGGCATTAGGACTAGTCATATAATAATTAATTAAAGCAGTTACATAAGGAAAACAGCACAAAGAATTGGCTTAATAATAAGAACTAAATATTTGATTATAAACCCTTTAAGGTAATTGCAGAGAATTAGGTAAATTAATAATCATGACAAACCGTCAGACAATAATTTATCACAATTCCTAATTCACTCGGCGTTATTGACGACTAATAAGACCAGGTGTTATGAATTAACAAAACAAAAACACAAAGCTATAAAACAATTAATTCATTAATTTGCCTGATTAAATAGACAAAGACATTTTAAATAAATGTAAGGTGTAAATCTTAATGATATTAACATGTAAGGTGACTTACATCACCAAAGCAAATAAATTCCCCCTTTTCAAACAGGAATCAAGCTGTCAGGTTGCAGGTCTGTCTGAGTAGGCTAAACTAGCCTCAGCAGTTATAATCCAATAATCTCGGACCTCTGTAGTTGATTAGCAAATATATGATGTGACCAGTTCCAAAATACAGGAAAAATGACCCCCCCCCCACACACATTGGGCTAGACCCTATATATCACCATTCTCTATTCTAGGAGGAGTCATTAATTATAATATTTTAATCATTCATTAACATAAAATTAATTAGATGAAATATTATTGTTCTAACAGTAGATGGCTCCCACATATAGGGTAAAATTTCAAGAAAAATACCTATTTTATTTATGTTTACCCCAACATTCCTAGACTACAATCAAGGTTATAAATTGCACTTATCTACAGGAATAAGTCACTAGCTGGGGCCTAAGCAAGTAAACTACCTTAAATAATGAAAACATATTGTTAAAAACTTCTCAGTCAGCAAGACTGAAAAAAAAACAAAATTCAATGTTATAATAGATGAGCCACGGGTAGGCTTAAATAATAATAAAAAAACAACATGGAGTCTGTTGTGTCATGAAAAATTCATGACAATATATATATATATATATATATATATATATATATATATATATATATATATATATATATATATATATATATAGGACTATATAATTATACTTGCACATCGAGTAGACGCTAATGGAGAAACAAAAATTGTTGTATAGAGAGAAGAGGAAGAAAAATAAGGGGGGAAGTTGGAGGGGGAGAAGGGGAGAGAGGCCAGGAGTTTGCACACCAATTGTGAGACAAAAATATCTTGCGCAGTCCATCAAAATACCATTACCAAGTAGTGTAACTAGCCCAAAAAGCACAAGAACCCTTATTCTCTATAAACTGCTATAGGGATTCCCAGTTAAATTTAATCTCAAAGAATATATTTATTTTATTTTTCACCACATGGATATCAGTTGAAACAATCTGTGAAAATAACCCAATAAAATGATATCAGTGACATTCTGGGAAGAGTTCTTTAATGAAGCTCCACTAGAGGGCGCGAAACGCGTCAGTCTTGTCAGTCCTGTCCATGTCTGTCTGGGTCACTATATGTAAATAAACGTGGAAGTTATTTTGGACCTGTTTGCGCAGCCGGTGCCTTTCTTTCTTCAATTCTTTAAAACATCACTCTGGTCTTTGTACAGAAGAGGTTATATTTCTTCTTTACTTGACTGGGATTATGTGCAATGGGAATGAGCAGCTAAACATTAAAAGTTCAAAATATAAGACGTCATAAATATTGCAAATAAACAAAAGAATTGCACAGGGCCATTTTAAGGGGAAGAGCAAAGAGGGTAATTGCCAAGGGCGCTACCACTGCACAGGGCCACCATCAGGACATGACAGTGTCAGGTGCTTAGGGGACCGGCGACCTCCCACGCACATCAAAAGTAGTTTGGGGGAAGGAGCTAGCATTGGAAGACTCCAGACATATCTCCTGTGAGCTCCATGCTAGAGAGTGTATATGTGTTAACTACAGCCTGGGCATAGACCTGGGGAATCCCTTTTGACTTTTATGTGTAGTGTGATAGGAGCGCCTAAAGGTGGATTCCTGCTGCTAAAAAAGTTCTTCCCTCAAAGAGAACTAAATGGTGGATAAGAAGAAAAAATGGGGTTTATTTAGCAGCGCTAAAAAAAGCTAGGAAATGATGATACCAATCTAATTTATATTTTATACAATCTTGTTTATTTAAAAATTCTTATAACACATAAAAACAACAGCCAATGCTATTCCTAATTAATAAAGAGACGTCTCCCTTATACAACACATGAAAACAGACTAGAACAATATATTGATAAACCCTAGAATTCCAGGTATAAAGGAATTAATTCTACAGGGAGTGCAGAATTATTAGGCAAGTTGTATTTTTGAGGATTAATTTTATTATTGAACAACAACCATGTTCTCAATGAACCCAAAAAACTCATTAATATCAAAGCTGAATAGTTTTGGAAGTAGTTTTTAGTTTGTTTTTAGTTATAGCTATTTTAGGGGGATATCTGTGTGTGCAGGTGACTATTACTGTGCATAATTATTAGGCAACTTAACAAAAAACAAATATATACCCATTTCAATTATTTATTTTTACCAGTGAAACCAATATAACATCTCAACATTCACAAATATACATTTCTGACATTCAAAAACAAAACAAAAACAAATCAGTGACCAATATAGCCACCTTTCTTTGCAAGGACACTCAAAAGCCTGCCATCCATGGATTCTGTCAGTGTTTTGATCTGTTCACCATCAACATTGCGTGCAGCAGCAACCACAGCCTCCCAGACACTGTTCAGAGAGGTGTACAGTTTTCCCTCCTTGTAAATCTCACATTTGATGATGGACCACAGGTTCTCAATGGGGTTCAGATCAGGTGAACAAGGAGGCCATGTCATTAGATTTTCTTCTTTTATACCCTTTCTTGCCAGCCACGCTGTGGAGTACTTGGACGCGTGTGATGGAGCATTGTCCTGCATGAAAATCATGTTTTTCTTGAAGGATGCAGACTTCTTCCTGTACCACTGCTTGAAGAAGGTGTCTTCCAGAAACTGGCAGTAGGACTGGGAGTTGAGCTTGACTCCATCCTCAACCCGAAAAGGCCCCACAACTCATCTTTGATGATACCAGCCCAAACCAGTACTCCACCTCCACCTTGCTGGCGTCTGAGTCGGACTGGAGCTCTCTGCCCTTTACCAATCCAGCCACGGGCCCATCCATCTGGCCCATCAAGACTCACTCTCATTTCATCAGTCCATAAAACCTTAGAAAAATCAGTCTTGAGATATTTCTTGGCCCAGTCTTGACGTTTCAGCTTGTGTGTCTTGTTCAGTGGTGGTCGTCTTTCAGCCTTTCTTACCTTGGCCATGTCTCTGAGTATTGCACACCTTGTGCTTTTGGGCACTCCAGTGATGTTGCAGCTCTGAAATATGGCCAAACTGGTGGCAAGTGGCATCTTGGCAGCTGCACGCTTGACTTTTCTCAGTTCATGGGCAGTTATTTTGCGCCTTGGTTTTTCCACACGCTTCTTGCGACCCTGTTGACTATTTTGAATGAAACGCTTGATTGTTCGATGATCACGCTTCAGAAGCTTTGCAATTTTAAGAGTGCTGCATCCCTCTGCAAGATATCTCACTATTTTTGACTTTTCTGAGCCTGTTAAGTCCTTCTTTTGACCCATTTTGCCAAAGGAAAGGAAGTTGCCTAATAATTATGCACACCTGATATAGGGTGTTGATGTCATTAGACCACACCCCTTCTCATTACAGAGATGCACATCACCTAATATGCTTAATTGGTAGTAGGCTTTCGAGCCTATACAGCTTGGAGTAAGACAACATGCATAAAGAGGATGATGTGGTCAAAATACTCATTTGCCTAATAATTCTGCACTCCCTGTATAGATAACATATGGCAAGCAACAAATTTCTAAGATAAATGGTGAATTTAATAATTTCAAAGGCACAAATGTATCAATCCTAATATATTAAAAGTAAATGGATTCAGCGCTAGTGTTCAAATTTATTCAACTGTAATTAGAAGGTGAGAGTAACGGCTTTGGTTCAACTGTGATTAGAAGTTGAGCAAAACAGCTTTACAGTACTTCAGTAACAAATACCGTTATAAAGTTACACAGTTACTTTCCTTGGACATATAATTGGCTCAGGTGTGCTGGATAGTTAAAAAGGCAAAAAACAGCTGTTATTCTGATTTAGGTGCCAAAACAATCGTGGTTAATGGAAATGGTTAATTTAGCATATGAATACCTTGATGTCTTTAAAGTTCAGTTTGCGTGTTTTAAAAACTGTAGTGCAAATTAGTGTAGAGGTACCTTAATCTGTCCTGGTTGCAACCGCTGATATTCTTCACTGTGAGGGATTCACAGACTGTTTGTTCCTGGTGCTTCTGATAAGTCACCTGACCTTCTCTTTGATTCAGAGGTCAGGGGTGATGATCCGTTCTGGTGATGTAGTTATCCTTTTTTTTTTTTTCCTTTCTTCTTATAGCCCAAATATTGTTTTAATCTGGGTTCCCTCAGACTTCTTAAGGTTTGAAGAAATCTTTGGTCAGTGTTTAGCAGTAACACCGTATTCCCTGAAGTTACCAAAGGTAGATTTTAACTTGCAGGGTCAGGAGAAAAGTTTAAATTTGCAGGGTCACACAGCTTTGTGACAGTAGTAAATGAAGTTTAGTAGAGTGTAGCAGGTCCCATTCAACACGTTTCACCCTTCTGGGCTTTATCAAGAATCATTCTTGATAAAGCCCAGAAGGGTGAAACTTGTTGAAACTTCATTTACTACTGTCACAAAGCTGTGTGACCCTGCAACTTTAAACTTTTCTCTTGACCCTGCAAGTTAAAATCTACCTTTGGTAACTTCAGAGAATACGGTGTTACTGCTAAACACTGACCAAGGATTTCTTCAAACCTTAAGAAGTCTGAGGGAACCCAGATGAAAACAATATTTGGGCTATAAGAAGAAAGGAAACAAAAAAAAAGGATAACTACATCACCAGAACGGATCATCACCCCTGACCTCTGAATCAAAGAGAAGGTCAGGTGACTAATCAGAAGCACCAGGAACAAACAGTCTGTGAATCCCTCACAGTGAAGAATATCAGCGGTTGCAACCAGGACAGATTAAGGTACCTCTGCACTAATTTGCACTACGTTTCTTTAAAACACGCAAACTGAACTTTAAAGACATCAAGGTATTCATATGCTAAATTAACCATTTCCATTAACCACGATTGTTTTGGCACCTAAATCAGAATAACGGCTGTTTTTTGCCTTTTTAACTATCCAGCACACCTGAGCCAATTATATGTCCAAGGAAAGTAACTGTGTAACTTTATAACGGTATTTGTTACTGAAGTACTGTAAAGCTGTTTCGCTCAACTTCTAATCACAGTTGAACCAAAGCCGTTATGCTCACCTTCTAATTACAGTTGAATAAATTTGAACATTAGCGCTGAATCCATTTGCTTTTAATATATTAGGATTGATATATTTGTGCCTTTGAAATTATTCAATTCACCATTTATCTTAGAAATTTGTTGCTTGCCATATGTTATCTATAGAATTAATTCCTTTATACCTGGAATTCTAGGGTTTATCATTATATTGTTCTAGTCTGTTTTTTATAAGTGTTGTATAAGGGAGACGTCCCTTTATTAATTAGGAATAGCATTGGCTGTTGTTTTTATGTGTTATAAGAATTTTTAAATAAACAAGATTGTATAAAAACATAATTTATGCTTACCTGATAAATTCCTTTCTTCTGTAGTGTGATCAGTCCACGGGTCATCATTACTTCTGGGATATAACTCCTCCCCAACAGGAAATGCAAGAGGATTCACCCAGCAGAGCTGCATATAGCTCCTCCCCTCTACGTCACTCCCAGTCATTCGACCAAGAATCAACGAGAAAGGAGAAACCAAGGGTGAAGTGGTGACTGGAGTATAATTTAAAAGATATTTACCTGCCTTAAAACAGGGCGGGCCGTGGACTGATCACACAACAGAAGAAAGGAATTTATCAGGTAAGCATAAATTATGTTTTCTTCTGTTATGTGTGATCAGTCCACGGGTCATCATTACTTCTGGGATACCAATACCAAAGCAAAAGTACACGGATGACGGGAGGGATAGGCAGGCTCATTATACAGAAGGAACCACTGCCTGAAGAACCTTTCTCCCAAAAATAGCCTCCGAAGAAGCAAAAGTGTCAAATTTGTAAAATTTGGAAAAAGTATGAAGCGAAGACCAAGTTGCAGCCTTGCAAATCTGTTCAACAGAGGCCTCATTCTTAAAGGCCCAAGTGGAAGCCACAGCTCTAGTAGAATGAGCTGTAATTCTTTCAGGAGGCTGCTGTCCAGCAGTCTCATAGGCTAAACGAATTATGCTACGAAGCCAGAAGGAGAGAGAGGTAGCCGAAGCCTTATGACCTCTCCTCTGACCAGAGTACACGACAAACAGGGAAGACGTTTGTCGAAAATCCTTAGTTGCCTGCAAATAGAACTTGAGGGCACGAACTACATCCAGATTGTGTAGAAGATGTTCCTTCTTTGAAGAAGGATTTGGACACAAGGATGGAACAACAATCTCTTGATTGATATTCCTGTTAGTGACTACCTTAGGTAAGAACCCAGGTTTAGTACGCAGAACTACCTTGTCTGAGTGAAAAATCAGATAAGGAGAATCACAATGTAAGGCTGATAACTCAGAGACTCTTCGAGCCGAGGAAATAGCCATTAAAAACAGAACTTTCCAAGATAACAATTTTATATCAATGGAATGAAGGGGTTCAAACGGAACACCCTGTAAAACGTTAAGAACTAAGTTTAAACTCCATGGCGGAGCAACAGCTTTAAACACAGGCTTGATCCTAGCTAAAGCCTGACAAAAGGCCTGGACGTCTGGATTTTCTGACAGACGCCTGTGTAACAAGATGGACAGAGCTGAGATCTGTCCCTTTAATGAGCTAGCCGATAAACCCTTTTCTAAACCTTCTTGTAGAAAGGACAATATCCTAGGAATCCTAACCTTACTCCAGGAGTAACCTTTGGATTCGCACCAGTCTAGGTATTTACGCCATATCTTATGGTAAATCCTTCTGGTAACAGGCTTCCTAGCCTGTATCAGGGTATCAATAACCGACTCAGAAAAACCACGTTTTGATAAAATCAAGCGTTCAATTTCCAAGCAGTCAGCTTCAGAGAAGTTAGATTTTGATGTTTGAATGGACCCTGTATCAGAAGGTCCTGTCTTAGAGGTAGAGACCAAGGCGGACAGGATGACATGTCCACTAGATCTGCATACCAAGTTCTGCGTGGCCATGCAGGCGCTATTAGAATCACTGATGCTCTCTCCTGTTTGATTTTGGCAATCAATCGAGGAAGCAGCGGGAAGGGTGGAAACACATAAGCCATCCCGAAGTTCCAAGGTGCTGTCAAAGCATCTATCAGAACCGCTCCCGGATCCCTGGATCTGGACCCGTAGAGTGGAAGTTTGGCGTTCTGGCGAGACGCCATGAGATCTATCTCTGGTTTGCCCCAACGTCGAAGTATTTGGGCAAAGACCTCCGGATGAAGTTCCCACTCCCCCGGATGAAAAGTCTGGCGACTCAAGAAATCCGCCTCCCAGTTCTCCACTCCCGGGATGTGGATTGCTGACAGGTGGCAAGAGTGAGACTCTGCCCAGCGAATTATCTTTGATACTTCCATCATTGCTAGGGAGCTTCTTGTCCCTCCTTGATGGTTGATGTAAGCTACAGTCGTGATGTTGTCCGACTGAAATCTGATGAACCCCCGAGTTTTTAACTGGGGCCAAGCCAGAAGGGCATGGAGAACTGCTCTCAATTCCAGAATGTTTATTGGCAGGAGACTTTCCTCCTGATTCCATTGTCCCTGAGCCTTCAGAGAATTCCAGACAGCGCCCCAACCTAGTAGGCTGGCGTCTGTTGTTACAATTGTCCAGTCCGGCCTGCTGAATGGCATCCCCCTGGACAGATGTGGCCGAGAAAGCCACCATAGAAGAGAGTTTCTGGTCTCTTGATCCAGATTCAGAGTAGGGGACAAGTCTGAGTAATCCCCATTCCACTGACTCAGCATGCACAATTGCAGCGGTCTGAGATGTAGACGTGCAAAGGGAACTATGTCCATTGCTGCTACCATTAAGCCGATCACCTCCATGCATTGAGCTACTGACGGGAGTTGAATGGAATGAAGGACACGGCATGCATTTAGAAGCTTTGTTAATCTGTCTTCTGTCAGATAAATCTTCATTTCTACAGAATCTATAAGAGTTCCCAAGAATGGAACTCTTGTGAGAGGAAAAAGAGAACTCTTCTTTTCGTTCACTTTCCATCCATGCGACCTTAGAAATGCCAGAACTAACTCTGTATGAGACTTGGCAGTTTGAAAGCTTGAAGCTTGTATCAGAATGTCGTCTAGGTACGGAGCTACCGAAATTCCTTGCGGTCTTAGTACCGCCAGAAGGGCACCCAGAACCTTTGTGAAGATTCTTGGAGCCGTAGCCAATCCGAATGGAAGAGCTACAAACTGGTAATGCCTGTCTAAGAAGGCAAACCTTAGATACCGGTAATGATCTTTGTGAATCGGTATGTGAAGGTAAGCATCCTTTAAATCCACTGTGGTCATGTACTGACCCTTTTGGATCATGGGTAAGATTGTCCGAATAGTTTCCATTTTGAACGATGGAACTCTTAGGAATTTGTTTAGGATCTTTAAATCCAAGATTGGCCTGAAAGTTCCCTCTTTTTTGGGAACCACAAACAGGTTTGAGTAAAACCCTTGTCCTTGTTCCGACCGCGGAACCGGATGGATCACTCCCATAAATAACAGATCTTGTACACAGCGTAGAAACGCTTCTTTCTTTATTTGGTTTGTTGACAACCTTGACAGATGAAATCTCCCTCTTGGGGGAGAGAATTTGAAGTCTAGAAGGTATCCCTGAGATATGATCTCTAACGCCCAGGGATCCTGAACATCTCTTGCCCAAGCCTGGGCGAAGAGAGAGAGTCTGCCCCCCACTAGATCCGGTCCCGGATCGGGGGCCCTCGGTTCATGCTGTCTTTGGGGCAGCAGCAGGTTTCCTGGCCTGCTTGCCCTTGTTCCAGGACTGGTTAGGTTTCCAGCCTTGTCTGTAACGAGCAACAGCTCCTTCCTGTTTTGGTGCAGTGGAAGTTGATGCTGCTCCTGCTTTGGAATTCCGAAAGGGACGAAAATTAGACTGTCTAGCCTTAGCTTTGGCTTTGTCTTGAGGCAGGGCGTGGCCCTTACCTCCTGTAATGTCAGCGATAATTTCTTTCAAACCGGGCCCAAATAAAGTTTGCCCCTTGAAAGGTATATTAAGTAATTTGGACTTAGAAGTTACATCAGCTGACCAGGATTTTAGCCACAGCGCCCTACGTGCCTGAATGGCGAATCCTGAGTTCTTAGCCGTAAGTTTGGTTAAATGTATTACGGCCTCCGAAATGAATGAATTAGCTAGTTTAAGGACTCTAAGCCTGTCCGTAATGTCGTCCAGCGTAGTTGAACTAAGGTTCTCTTCCAGAGACTCAATCCAAAATGCTGCCGCAGCCGTAATCGGCGCGATGCATGCAAGGGGTTGCAATATAAAACCTTGTTGAACAAACATTTTCTTAAGGTAACCCTCTAATTTTTTATCCATTGGATCTGAAAAAGCACAGCTATCCTCCACCGGGATAGTGGTACGCTTAGCTAAAGTAGAAACTGCTCCCTCCACCTTAGGGACCGTTTGCCATAAGTCCCGTGTGGTGGCGTCTATTGGAAACATCTTTCTAAATATTGGAGGGGGTGAGAACGGCACACCGGGTCTATCCCACTCCTTAGTAACAATTTCAGTTAGTCTCTTAGGTATAGGAAAAACGTCAGTACTCGCCGGTACCGCAAAGTATTTATCCAACCTACACAATTTCTCTGGTATTGCAACAGTGTTACAATCATTAAGAGCCGCTAAAACCTCCCCTAGTAATACACGGAGGTTTTCCAATTTAAATTTAAAATTTGAAATATCTGAATCCAATCTGTTTGGATCAGAACCGTCACCCACAGAATGAAGCTCTCCGTCCTCATGCTCTGCAAGCTGTGACGCAGTATCAGACATGGCCCTAGTATTATCAGCGCACTCTGTTCTCACCCCAGAGTGATCACGCTTGCCTCTTAGTTCTGGTAATTTAGCCAAAACTTCAGTCATAACAGTAGCCATATCTTGTAATGTTATCTGTAATGGCCGCCCAGATGTACTAGGCGCCATAATATCACGCACCTCCCGGGCGGGAGATGCAGGTACTGACACGTGAGGCGAGTTAGTCGGCATAACTCTCCCCTCGCTGTTTGGTGAAATCTGTTCAAATTGTACAGATTGGCTTTTATTTAAAGTAGCATCAATACAGTTAGTACATAAATTTCTATTGGGCTCCACCTTGGCATTGGAACAAATGACACAGGTATCTTCCTCTGAATCAGACATGTTTAACACACTAGCAATAAACTTGCAACTTGGTTACAATCTTATTTAACAAAAACGTACTGTGCCTCAAAGAAGCACTAAACGATTAAATGACAGTTGAATAATGAACTGAAAGACAGTTTTAGCAAAGGTTTGTTCCCATTAGTAAAGTAACAATAATTAAATTTGAAAATAAAAATTACAGAGCAACGTTTTTAATCACAGTCAATATATAAGTCTCACAGCTCTGCTGAGAGAATCTACCTCCCTCCAAAGAAGTTTGAAGACCCTTGAGTTCTGTTAGAGATGAACCGGATCATGCAGGAAATACAAGAGTAACTGACTGGAAATTTTTGATGCGTAGCAAAGAGCGCCAAAAAACGGCCCCTCCCCCTCACACACAGCAGTGAGAGAGAAACGAAACTGTCACAATTAAAACAAGCAAATGCCAAGTGGAAAAATAATGCCCAAATATTATTCACTCAGTACCTCAGAAAATGCAAACGATTCTACATTCCAGCAAAAACGTTTAACATGATAAATACCTATTAAAAGGTTTAGTGTACTTTTAACAGAGTAATTCCGGTGAAATACCATCCCCAGAATACTGAAGTGTAGAGTATACATACATGTCATTATAACGGTATGGCAGGATTTTCTCATCAATTCCATTCAGAAAATAAAAACTGCTACATACCTCAATGCAGATTCATCTGCCCGCTGTCCCCTGATCTGAAGCTTTTACCTCCCTCAGATGGCCGAGAAACAGCAATATGATCTTAACTACTCCGGTTAAAATCATAGTAAAAACTCTGGTAGATTCTTCTTCAAACTCTGCCAGAGAGGCAATAACACGCTCCGGTGCTATTGTAAAATAACAAACTTTTGATTGAAGTTATAAAAACTAAGTATAATCACCATAGTCCTCTCACACATCCTATCTAGTCGTTGGGTGCAAGAGAATGACTGGGAGTGACGTAGAGGGGAGGAGCTATATGCAGCTCTGCTGGGTGAATCCTCTTGCATTTCCTGTTGGGGAGGAGTTATATCCCAGAAGTAATGATGACCCGTGGACTGATCACACATAACAGAAGAAACATAAATTAGATTGGTATCATCATTTCCTAGCTTTTTTTAGCGCTGCTAAATAAGCCCCATTTTTTCTTCGAATCCCTTTTGACTGTCACAGATCTGATTTTAGGAGATTTTAATTGATTCTGCAGTAAAGCCCATAGCACTTCACCCGGCAAGTAAAGTAGCATAATATCATGTTGCCTTGAAGCCTACAGCTGCATTCTGTAATCTCCACACTCCAGGAGATGGCTCACTCAAAGCTATGGCCAGCCTTGCATTGGGGCCATGTGTGGAGTATTGCTGGGGGTCCTGGGGGTTCTGGCTCTATGCCAAGGGCTGGTTGCAGAGGTAGGTAGTGCTTGAAGGCAACTGTTGTATTTCAAATATCTTTGTCCATGAGTAATATTGGTTTCTTAGTTTAATTTTCAGTGTGTGCATATATGTATGTGTATATGTGTGTGTATGCGTGTGTGTATGTATGTGTGCATGCATGTGTATGTATGTGTATATGCCTGTGTGTATGTATGTGTATATGTATGTATGTGTATTTGTGTGTGTGTATAAGTGAGCATGCATCTGCATGCATGTGTGTTTGTATATTTGTATGCAATTGTGAATGAACGTGTGTATGTGTATTTGTGTGTGTGCATATGTGTGTATATATGTATGTGTTTATGTGTATTCATATGTGTACCTGTGTGTGTATATGTATGTGTATATGTGTGTGTATGCATGTATCTATGTATGTGTGCATGCATGTGTGTTTGTATATTTGTATGCAATTGTGAATGAACGTGTGTATGTGTATTTGTGTGTGTGCATATGTGTGTATATATGTATGTGTTTATGTGTATTCATATATGTACCTGTGTGTGTATATGTATGTGTATATGTGTGTGTATGCATGTGTCTATGTATGTGTGCATGCATGTGTGTTTGTATATTTGTATGTAAGTGTAAATGTCTGTGTGTATGCGTGTACCTGTGTGTAGTCTTTGGCTCACCCGCTAACTTTAAACTTTCAACTTGTAATACTAGTGCAAACCTGGTATTTTTTACCTTGAACACAGTTGAACACAGTTAGCGTTCATGAGCTATAAAAATGTATTGCTCCACTTGTAATCTAGGTCTCTGTGTGTTGCACATAAGGAGAGTTTTTGGACATAAAGCAGGATGAGTAGATGTAGAAGAATGTGAGGCAAGCACTGTGTCACCAGGTGTCACCCTGTATTTTGTCACACTGTAACCAGGTTTTCCTTGTGTTTGTTTTGTTGCTGTTTTCTACTTAGCTTTTATACCGATTGTTTCAGTATTGCAGCAACTCTGAATTCAGTTACTCTATTTGCTATTTACTTGACTAAGCTTTTATAATATGTTTGTTACTTCCCTTGTGACATTACACCTTGACCCACTAGTATCCAGTCTCAAATTGATGTGCTTTTCATCACTTCCTATTGTTTGTAGTTATATCTAACCTGTTTCACTATTTAAACCAATGGGTCCAATATCCAGATTCTATAAGTACAGTGTTGAAGCATGAGCATTGGGTTTGATAACCATGTGAAGTATACATATAATTAATTAATTAATTAATTAATTAATCAATTAAGCAATACACTCTGAAATGGCCACATACACCATTTTAGATGTCTATATGAATATATGGTCTAGATTAATAAACCTTATTCAGTACTATTGTATGGTCCCTCAGTAATGGGCGGGAAAGGCAATTACATATGCATATGTATTTAATAGACAGATATCTCATATCCCATACAGCTAATGAGATCTGCACAAACTGTGGGAAATGTAAATCATGACCTCAACATCGAGAAATGGTATTTAACCATCACATTCTTAATATCTATGCTTTTATTTCATACAATTTTGTGACTGTTAAGTACAATATTCTCGTCTTTAGGAATGGAGTTTTTCTTGGCAACGGCATTGTCATGCGGCAAAAACAAAACCTGTTCTGTACAGTGAAGTTTGGAAATTGCAGTTTGTACAGTGTATTTTTTTAATCTCAGTCTGTATAGTGGGTTTTTTAAATCTAGGTCTGTACAGTAGATTTTTGAAATCTTTGTCTGAACAGTGGATTTTTGAAATCTTGATTTGTACAGTGGATTTTTTAAATCTCGGTCTGTATAGTAGATTTTTGAAATCTCGGTCTGTACATTGGAATTTTGATATCTTGGTCTGTACAGTGGATTTTTGAAATCTTGGTCTGTACAGTGGATTTTTTTAAATCTCGGTCTGTACAGTGGATTTTTTTAAATCTTGGTCTGTATAGTGGATTTTTAAATCTCGGTCTTTATAGTGGATTTTTTAAATCTCAGTCTGTATAGTGGATTTTTTAAATCTCTGTCTGTACAGTGGATTTTTTTAAGTCTCTGTCTGTATAGTGGATTTTTTAAATCTTGGTCTGTACAGTACATTTTTGAAATCTCAATCTTTACAGTAGATTTTTGAAACTGTGGTTTGTACAGAGAGTTCTGCATCTTTAGACTATTTTCCAAACCTTGTCACCAGCACTGTTCATTTTGATTTTAGATGGCTATTTCACCAAAATGTAAAACAAGGTTTCTTCCTGAACTAAAAAAAAAGGTAAAACAAAAATTTAACAAAACCAAATCGATTAACACTTATCATAAATACCCCTGAATCCAATTGCAAAACCCAACACAGACTCCATTAACCCTATCAAAACATTAATTATCGGCAGTTCTGAGTTCTGTTATTCAAATCTCATATGTGTTAATAATCTCAGCTGTGTATAAAATATTTAGATGAATTTGTTACCAAAAACAAAAAAGAAAGAAAGAACGCAGTTCAGGTTTTTCAAACATCAGGAAAAAAAATTGTAATGATTAAAATTGAATCCTATGTCATGAAGCAAAGTTTGTGTGTCTCTTTAATAGTGCGTGGCACTTCCAGGCTAAACCTCTAATCTCATCACATTGGCCCCTATTTATCAAGCCATCAACCGCGAATACACTGGAATTCCTCAGCGTAATTGTGGAGAGCTTGATTCACCTAATTTATCAAAGGCTACAGACTGGGCAAAAGTAGAATTTTGTGACGTAACATACGATCCGCCGGTCTCAGTCCAACACAGATCGATGGTTACGTAACTACAGATGTTCCGAAATGCAAATTCGGCACTATCTGACTACTTTTGCTAGTTAACAAAAATCTACCAGGCACGCTCGCCACTATTCCGGCACAGCGTACCTGGTTTTTAATCCACCGCCCTGGAAGCGGCGGATGCCATAGAAATCAATGGGAGTCTGAAAGCAGCAAAAGCTTATGTTCGCTGCTGCCCAATATCCCATTGATTTCTATGCTAGAATAAAAGTTATGTTTATACCTAACACCCTAACACGTACCCTGAGTCTAAACACCCCTAATCTGCCTCCCCTACACTGCCGCCACCTACATTATACTTATTAACCCCTATTCTGCCACCCGACACCGCCGCCACCTAAATAAAAGTTATTAATCCCTATCCCGCCGCTTCCGGAGCCCACCGCAACTAAATAAAGTTATTAACCCCTAAACCCCTGGCTTCCCACATCACTAGCACTTACTAAACCTATTAACCCCTAAACCGCCAGCCCCCCACATCTCCATAAACTAAATTAAACTATTAACCCCTAAACCTAACAACCCGCTAACTTTACATTAAATTTTAACTCATCCCTATCATAATAAATTTAAACTTACCTTTAAAATTACATTAAACTATATTAAATTAATAATTAACCTACCCTAACTGTTATACTAAAATTACATTAAACTATATTAAACTATTAATTAATCTACCCTAAGTATTATAATATAATTACATTAAACCATATTAAAATAAAAATTAATCTAACCTAACTTTTAAACTAAATTACATTAAACTACAAATTAAATTAACTATATTATATATTTAAACACCTAACCCTACTCAAATAATTTAAATCTACACTAAAAAATTACAAAGTTACAAAAAATAACAAACACTAAGTTACACAAACAAAATAAACACTAAGTTACACAAAATAAAAAAAGAAATTATCAAAGATTTAAACTAATTACACCTAATCTAAGGGCCCTATGAAAATAAAAAAGCCCCTCCCAAAATAAAAAAACCCTAACCTACAATAAACTACAAATAGTCCTTAAAAGGGCCTTTTGCGGGGCATTGCCCCAAAGTAATCAGCTCTTTTACCTGTAAATAAAAAATACAAACAACCCCCCAACAGTAAAACCCACCACCCACACAACCAACCCCCCAAATAAAATCCTAATCTAAAAAACCTATGCTCCCCATTGCCCTGAAAAGGGCATTTGGATGGGCATTGCCCTTAAAAGGTCATTTAGCTCTATTGCAGTCCAAACCCTAATATAAAACTAAAACCCACCCAATAAAACCTTAAAAAATCCTAACACTAACCCCAGAAGATTCACTTACAGTTTTGAAGATCCGACATCCATCCTCCAAGAAGCCGGCAGAAGTCTTCATCCAAGCCCACAGAAGTCTTCACCCAGACGGCATCTTCTATCTTCATTCATCCAGCGCGGAGCGGCTCCACCTTCAAGACATCCGACGCGGAGCATCCTCTTCTGACGATGGCTTCTTCGGAATGAAGGTTCCTTTAAATGATGTCATCCAAGATCACGTTCCTTAGATTCTGATTGGCTGATAGAATTCTATCAGCCAATCGGAATTAAGGTTGAAAAAATCCTATTAGCTTTTGCAATCAGTCAATAGGATTGAACTTCAATCCTATTGGCTGATCCAATCAGCCAATAGAATTGAGCTTGCATTCTATTGGCTGTTCCAATCAGCCAATAGAATGTGAGCTCAATCCTATTGGCTGATTGCAACATCCATCAGCCAATCGGAATCTAAGGGACGCCATCTTGGATGACGTCATTTAAAGGAACCTTCACTCCGAAGAAGCCGTCGTCAGAAGAGGATGCTCCGTGTTGGATGTCTTGAAGATGGAACCGCTCCGCGTCGGATGGATGAAGATAGAAGATGCCGTCTGGGTGAAGACTTCTGCGGGCTTGGATGAAGACTTCAGCCGCTTGGATGAAGATTTCTGCCGGCTTCTTGGAGGATGGATGTTGGATCTTCAAAACTGTAAGTGAATCTTCTGGGGTTAGTGTTAGGATTTTTTAAGGTTTTATTGGGTGGGTTTTAGTTTTAGATTAGGGTTTGGGCTGCAATAGAGCTAAATGCCCTTTTAAGGGCAATGCCCATCCAAATGCCCTTTTCAGGGCAATGGGGAGCTTAGGTTTTTTTAGATTAGGATTTTATTTGGGGGTTTGGTTGTGTGGGTGGTGGGTTTTACTGTTGGGGGGTTGATTGTATTTTTTATTTACAGGTAAAATGGGCTGATTACTTTGGGGCAATGCCCCGCAAAAGGCCCTTTTAAGGGCTATTTGTAGTTTATTGTAGGTTAGGGTTTTTTTATTTTGGGGGGGCTTTTTTATTTTCATAGGGCCCTTAGATTAGGTGTAATTAGTTTAAATCTTTGATAATTTATTTTTTATTTTTTGTAACTTAGTGTTTATTTTTTTGTGTAACTTAGTGTTTGTTATTTTTTGTAACTTAGTTTTTTTTAACTTTGTAATTTTTTAGTGTAGATTTAAATTATTTGAGTAGGGTTAGGTGTTTAAATATATAATAAAGTTAATTTAATTTGTAGTTTAATGTAGTTTTAGTTTAAAAGTTATGGTAGATTAATTATTAATTTAATATAGTTTAATGTAGTTTTAGTATAACAGTTAGGGTAGATTAATTAATAGTTTAATATAGTTTAATGTAATTTTAGTATAACAGTTAGGGTAGGTTAATTAATAATTTAATATAGTTTAATGTAATTTTAAAGATAAGTTTAAATTTATTATAAGATAGGGATGAGTTAAAATTTAATGTAAAGTTAGCGGGTTGTTAGGTTTAGGGGTTAATAGTTTAATTTAGTTTATGGCGATGTGGGGGGCTGGCGGTTTAGGGGTTAATAACTTTATTTAGTTGCAGTGGGCTTCGGGAGCGGAGGAATAGGGGTTAATAACTTTATTTAGTTGTGGTGGGCTCCGGGAGCGGAGGAATAGGGGTTAATAACTTTATTAGAGTGTCTGCAGTGTAGGGGGCAGCAGATTAGGGGTTAATAACATAATGTAGGTGGCGGCGGTATAGGGGGTGGCAGATTATGGGTTAATAAGTATAATGTAGGTGGCGGCGGTGTAGGGGGCAGCAGATTAGGGGGTATTAACATAATGTAGGTGGCGGTGGGCTCCGAGAGCGGAGGAATAGGGGTTAATAACTTTATTAGAGTGGCGGCGGGGTCCGGGAGCGGCGGTTTAGGGGTTAATAACTTTATTTAGCTGCGGCGGGGTCGGGGAGTGGCGGGATAGGTGTTAATCAGTTTAGTATAGTGTGGGTGCTTAGTGACAATATACAAATAAAGCTGTGAAAAAGCCAAATAGCAGCGAGATCGATGACTGTTAGTTAACAACAGTGTGCTGCTCATCGCCCCATACTTGGTGTGCGACTTTTTGACAGCTTTTTTGTTAAATATGGAGAACGTATTCAGGTCCGCGGCAGCGAAGTTAGGCGATGTCAGGCGAGCGTATTGGTGCGTCAAATGCAAGTAAGTTGACGGCTTGATAAGTAGGCCTCATTGACTGGAATACAGAGGACTCCAATCAACATTTGGAGAAGTTGTTAACCCTTAATGGGACATGAAACCAAAAATTTTCTTTCATGATTCAGATAGAGAATACAATTTTAAACAACTTTCCAATTTACTTCTATTATTTTGTTTGCTTCCTTCTCTTGTTATCCTTTGCTCTAAGGTTTATCTAGGCAAGCTCGGGGGTAGCAGAGAATCTAGATTCTAGCTGTTGATTGGTGACTGCATATATATATAGATTGTGATTGGCTCTCCCATGTGTTCAGTTAGAAACCATTGCTGCTCCTTCAACAAATGATACCAAGAGAATGAAACAGATTAGATAATAGAAGTAAATTAGAAAGTTGTTAAAAATTGTATTCTCTATCTGAATCATGAAAGAAAATGTTTGGGTTTCATGTCCCTTTAAGCTTATATACTTTTTCCCAACCTATACTATAAATATTTTAACTTTTTTTTTAGTATTTACTATAAAAAGTAAAATAGTTTGTATGTGATTAGATTGGTCTAGATTCATGTGCCGACAAGTAAACTGTAACAAGATGGATGGAGCTCTATTGATTATAAGTGAAGCTAATTGGTTATTTTTAGCTTCTGCTAACTCAAAAGAAAACCTGTTTGTCAATCCAAACATGTGTACAGATTTGTCCTGTTTAACGTATTTAGAATAATTATTGTGCTACTTGACGCAAATACATTTTAAACTATGTCTGATACAAAGACCTTTAGAGAACAGGTTATCACATTCTGCTTTGAACATCTGTTAAAATGTATAATGCGGGAACTCTCGATAGGAATAGCCAAAGTCTTATATGACATAAAATATGCATTATGATTGCCATCAACAAATGTATTCAAATGTAAAGACTGAATGCTGTTCTTTTTGTCCTTGAACACATGGTTTGGGCAAGCACAGCAAGACTTTAAACAAGATGATCATTAACTGATGCATGGAAGATTATAACAAATCTCTTTTAGTTTCTTTTTAATAACTAATTCAGAGAGAAAGGCATACATTAATTAACTAATTAATTCATTATTGAACCCTTTTTATCATTTCACAAAACTAAACAGCAATATAAACTGTTCTAAAAGTTGAGTGCTACAATCTCCAAGGATATATATAGGAGAACAATTAGATAAAGAAGTAGCAGTGATGTAAGGATCACAATGCTTCTATAGGAGGCGCTAGCAGGCGTAGGGTGTATATCATATAATATAATATGGTTCCCTATATATACAACTTATACGGTTAAAATAACAAAAAATACAATGGTGTAATGAAAATGAAAGATGGAGCAGATGATACACAATTGACAGATATGAATAAAACAATAAAACAATGTAACCATAAAATGATAAAAATAAAAAGTATATAAAAACCAGCCAAACAAAGCCGGAGGAATAGTCCAATGGATGTCTTCAACTTCCCAAAACTAGAAAGGCAGCTCTCTGCGTTCACCCAAGGTGATGATGTACTTCTGTAAAGATGCGATAAAAACAAACACAGAGGCGCCACATGTGTAGGTCAATAAAACCAAAAAGATCCAATTAGCGACAGAATAAGGGTACTCACAAGCAGGGCGGCACTCACTTGTGCCGGCAGAGGCAGGCTGGTATTTGCAGCAAACCAGCTGGCTGTGTGGCAGATCTGTATCGAATGTGGTCAGCGCTGGAGTTTGCTGGTAGTGTTGCCTCTATCCGGTGTCCCAGAGTGTTGTTTCTCCTCAGCTGGAGTTGCACTGGAGCGGAAGGGGGAGAGAGGGAGGCTCAGCTGCCCTAAGGTTACTGATATGGAGACTACCACAACAACACCAGACTGATGTAAAAGTAAAAACAATAGTATTTTATTATACACAATAAAAATACCAAGGGTATCACAAATTTACAGCTGGGTGTGTGACATAAAATTCTCCCCACAAAGAGTGCAATAGCAACGCGTTTCTCGGGCGGACCCCGTTTCCTCAGCTTATTTGAAAGAGGGGTTTTTCCTATTTTAAAGGAGGGGATGCTTTTCCATCTTGGTCAAGTGTGTGGGAGAAATGGGCTCCATCAAAGCACCCCTCCATGTCAGGCACAACTACAGACACTTTATTTATTTATTTATTTAGTTAAAGGTGATCAGTGTTAAAGGGACATTATACACTCATTTTTTCTTTGCATAAATGTTTTGTAGATGATCTATTTATATAGCCCATGAAGTTTTTTTTTTAAATAAATGTATAGCTTTGCTTATTTTTAAAGAACATTGCTCTGATTTTCAGACTCCTAACCAAGCCCCAAAGTTTTATGTGAATACTGTAAGCTACCTTCTCCAGATTGCTCCTGTTTGTGTAAAGGGTCTTTTCATATGCAAAAGAAGGGGGGGGGGAGTGTCTTATTTGCCACTTGCAGTGGGCTTTCCAGCTACCTTTTCAACAGAGCCAAACTGTCAGCTTCTAAGTAAGTTTTTAAACAGTTTTATACTGGATTTTTATATCAGTATCTGTGCATCTTATTCTTTATAGTAGTGTCTATTACATGCAGTTATATGAAAATGAGTGTATACTGTCCCTTT